>NC_073307.1:104193946-104399721 GCF_027595985.1 Sorex araneus | reverse complement strand
CTTTTTTCCTGTTTTAAGGCAAAATCTCAGGGTTTACTCCACTCTATTCACTGGGATCACTCTGGGCAGAGCTCAGACCTGTGGTACTTTAGATGGAGCCTAGATCAGCTGTATGCAAGACACGTGCCTTACCTGCCATATTCTCTCTCTGCTGCAAGTGTTTCCTTTTTATAAATAGTTGTTTATATAGTAAATTCTGAAATTCTGATTTAATGGTTTTTTATTTTCATTGATATTTCTGTCACATTATGCATCTCTGTGGCTTATCTTACACACCAATAATTATTTTTCTAATTGTTCTGCTTCTTTAATCTTTCTTCTATATCCACACATGTGGGGACATATATAATTGTTCTTGAGGACTGTATCTGACACTGTCCTGAGATACAGCCAGTTGTGTGCAGGTCAATATGTTTTATCTCTGTCTCTGTACATATTAGTTATTTGTATAGTTTTGATCTGTGGCCATACCCAGTCTTGCTCAGGCCTTACTCCTATGCTTATGAATAACTCCTAGCAGAATTCAGGGGATTTTATGTGGTGCCAGGTGTGGAGAGCCGCCACGGGACCGTGCTTCGTGGACACCTGTTTCTTGTTAATTACACCATGCTTTGCAGATAACACCTGATAAGGAATCAGGATGTCTTGTCACGCCACGAGCTGTAACTAGTTTATCAGCTGCAGACACTTGGGCGTAAGCAGGCAGAGAGGGGTAGATAAGGAGGGAAGCTGCCTAGCTAGAGGGGTTCCTCCCCGTTCGTCCCTCGTTCCTCTTCTTTCCCATTTTGCTTGAGAAAATCTCTGAATAAATCGCTGCCAGAAGAATCTCCGGGTTGCGTGATTTCTTACAGCCAGGAATCCAACTGGGATGAGCAAGTGTAAGGCAAGTGCCCTAGCAGGACTTTGCTCCCTTCTTTTTATATTAACAAGTAAATCTAAGTTCACTGTGGATGAAAATATTGAATATTACAGATGCAAATTTAGTATGAGGAGAAAATAAAAAGTTTTCATCAATGGATAACTCTGTGAAGGTGAGATCCTGTTTATAAGTTCACACTTAATAAAATCTTTTAATTACATCTTCACAACTGTCCTTGAGAAATCATCAGATGATTTCAACTTACTCGCATAACTAAAACTAATAATGTATGTCTCAGAATATTCCTTATATTTTCATTCATTTAGTATTAATTTAAATCACTATGACACCATCTGTACTTCCTATAATCATTAAGAATTTGCAATTTAGGATATTAACAGTCACAGTAGTCCATTACATCTATTGTTCAATGTAACACAATGTAAAGTATAAAAAGGCAATCAGTCACCCATCACAGCTGATTTCTATCAAAATTTTAGGTCATTGTATGAACTATGAATATTTTTTATAATGAGGATATGAATGAAATGATTAACTCTGATTATAACTTTTATTTTAGTTTTTGATTATTTCTTTTCTTAAGATTATTCTAGTAGCAAGTTAGCTACAACTATTTCTATTTTAAAAGTTTCAGGATGAACTTAAGTTGTATTTGTGTAAGTAAAATTTGTTTGAATTTTCTTAAACTTTCTGTTTCTTTTGATCTCCCATAAAGTGACTACTTTAAATATTAAAATCATCTTGTCTCTCTCCCACTCCCTTAATTCCCAAGTAATTGAATGTAACTTCAGTGGTTTTCAATTGTTACTATATATATACACATATATATACATATATACATATATATATATATATATATATATTACTATGACATGGGACTGGAAGTGATAACACAGTTGGTAGGGAGTTTGCCTTGCACGCAGCCATCCAGGTTTGATTCCTCCACCCCTCTTGGACAGTCCGGAAAGTGACAGTGACAATGATATTTGGACTGGAGCGATAGCACAGCAGGTAGGGCGTATGCCTTACACATGGTCAACCTGGATTTGATTCCTCAGTCCCTCTAGAACATTCCGCCAAGCTATGGAGAGTATCCTGCCCACATGGCAGAGCCTGGCAAGGTACCTGTGCCTTGTTTGATATGTTAAAAACAGTAACAACTAGTCTCACAATGAAGATGTTACTAGTGTCCACTTGAGAAAATCGATGAACAATGGGATAACAATGCTACAGTGCTACAGCCCTACTTCGATATTTTCCTGTATTTTTTAAAGTTCTGCATATAAGACATTCTGCCTAGTAGGAAACTGCACTGAACAAAGGGTTTTGCTATATATTTTATCCATATCATATAGAATAACAGTGCTGTGGTGTGAAGTCTTTGTATTGTGGGTTTTCTTCTTGAAGAAAATAATGTAATTACTGCCCCAAGTTTTGAAGATATGAAATCTAAATGAACTTAAGGAAAAAAGAAAATTTTGATTAGCCCATCTTAAAATGCAAAAAAGCATCTGGTTTGATTTACTCTAAAATCTGGATGATCAGGTTTATTTGCCTCAATGAACAGAAAATTTAGGGGTCAGAGTAAACATACAGGAGGCAAAGCACTTGCCTCGGAAGCAGTTGAGCTTAGATTATTCCTCAGTATTGCATATGGTCCCTGACATACTGTTATGAGGATTCCTGAGCACAGAGACAAATATAAGAAACAAACAGAAAAGAAAGTGTTCCTAGTTATCAATGACAATTCTACAGCATGTTACCTTTGAAAGCATGTGAACTTCACTAAATATTAGTTACAACATCAAAGTTTGGACTTCATTCTAAGCTAACTGGAGCATATAGGCCAACATGATATTAAGTAAAATATTACTAAATCTTCTTGTACACAAATACTGAGATTCTTTAAACCTAGGGAAAAAATCATATGCATATTTTTCATGCAAGGAAAATTTATTAAATTTTATTTTTGTTTATTAAACTTATTAATTTTGATTAAATTTCATGCATTATTATATCTCATGCATCACTTCTAATAAGAAATTCTAAGAGTTACATATTTAACATGAAGACACTTTATAATAATGAGAAAATAAAAAAGAATATAATGCTAAGTGTGAGTAAGCCCTTTTTTTTTTTTTGCCTGATAATATCCTGAGGAAAACTTGGCGGATCTTCTTGGTCTTGATGCTATAGATAATTGGGTTTAGTACAGGTGGGACAAGCAGGTAAATGTTGGCCATAGTTATGTGAATAATGGGGGAGGAATGTTTTGCATAGCGATGTACTAGAGATAGCCCTATCATTGGTACATATAGAATGAGCACAGCACAAATGGGAGAAACACATGTGTTAAGGGCTTTGAGCTTGCCTCCCTCAGATGCAATGCCTAACACAGAGTAGGGGATAAATGCATAAGGCATGAAGATTCTGAAAGAATCTACACCCAAATAAGAAACAATAATAAATACGCCATATAGAACACTGAAAGAAATATCAGAACAGGCCAACCTGATGACTTGCAGATCAGTCTTCACAGGCTCATACTAACAGTCTGGTTGGACACCAACATAATTGTAATTTGTTTTGGTTTTGTTTGGGGTCCACACCTGACATTGCCCAAGGCATACTGCTTTGTGCTTGGAGATCATCAAAGTGAAGCTTTGGGAACCGTATGTAGTGCCAGGGATCATCAAACTCAGGTCACATGGCAAGCACCTTAATCCTTGTACTATATCTCTGGTCCCAATGATTTTCTTTTTGTACAGAACAAAATGTATATACATATATATACATACATATATACACATATACATATATACACATATATACAAATATACAAAGGAAAAATGTTATATATGTTGTTTAGTATATCTATGTTTATATTATATATAGTTTTATATATTTATATATAAAACAACAATGTTTTCCTTTTCAGCACATATATTTCTCTAAGTTAATGTGTCAGTGTTAAATTTGCATTTATACTTTAGTAAGCATGACATTTTAATTTTATTTTATTTTATTTATTTTTTTTGCTTTTGGGGTCACACCCAGTGATGCACAGGGGTTATTCCTGGCTCATGCACTCAGGAATTACTCCTGGCAGTGCTTGGGGGACCATATGGGATGCTGGGAATCGAACCTGGGTCAGCCGCGTTCAAGGTAAATGCCCTCCCTACCCGCTGTGCTATCGCTCCAGCCCCAAGCATGACATTTTTAATATTTTCATTTTGCTCTGGTTCTTTTCTTAAGATATTTTGTGCTTTTCATTTGAGGTTTTATGACTCAATTTATTGCATCCATGATTAACAAAACACAGATTCTTCATATATTTAATCACTTAGCAATTATTCTGATATATATTATATTACTATATGTGATATATATTATACATAATCACTGTCACTGTCATCTGTTGCTCATCGATTTGTTCGAGCGGGCACCAGTAACGTCTCTCATTGAGAGACTTATTTTTACTATTTTTGGCATATCAAATACGCCACAGGTAGCTTGCCAGACTCTGCCATGCAGGCAGATACTCTCGGTAGCTTGCCAGGATCTTTGAGAGGAGCGGAGGAATCGAACACGGGTCTGCCGTGTGAAAGACGAATGCTCTACCCCTGTGCTATCGCTCCAGCCCATTATACATAATAATATATATAATTATAATTGCTTCTACTGCTTCTTATAACACAATGTAAGGAATACAAAAGCAATCGCACACCACTCACAGCCAACTTGTCAATTCTAGGTCATTGTCTCAGCAATGAATAATTTCACAGTGAGAATATAATGGGCCAATCTATACATTTAGAGCTACTGGAAAGAAGGTAGTTTGAGGACACATGGCCTCCACATCAAAATTCCTTTGCACATTAAAACCACATGCTATTTTTGTATTGGCATCAAACCAAGTGTATCCCAAAATGTTTTGCTTACTCCTAGATAGACAAAGGTTTTTCAAGGGGAACATCACACTTTGCGAAAAAGGAAAGCGAATAGTGGAAAAATTTTAAGGTATGCTGATATTACAGAATTTTTTTTAAATGAAATGAAACTGAGACTGATCTTTAGGTCTATGTAGTAGACAAAATAATTTTCCAATTAAAAAGACACAATGGATAATTCTTGTTAATTATCCACCTAGTTATTTTTGATATCGTCTAATGGAATGTGTGAAAGTAATATGATTATAGTATATCACCATATGCCCTTAAGCAGAGAGTCTCTTGCCCACATGCCTGGCTGTCTTCCCCGGGGCCCCTCAGAGGGGATGGGCTCCAGATTTCCTCCCCACCCCGGAGCGTGGCCAAAGACCACTGGAACCTAGCTACAGCCATGCTCGAGGCCCCTCTCCATACATTCGGACAGGCCTCATGCATGAAGGTACCGGCAGAGGAACCCAGGTGTGTGTAATCCCATCAATGGCCAACATCCAGAGAGAGACTTAAAAGCAAGCTCTCAGAAGCGCATTCTCGGCCATGCGATATCTTGTAGCCTGCTTCTCCCTCTGGGAGAAACTGGTAATCTTCTGAGAGTTTCCTGCCCACATGGGACAGCCTTGCAAGCTTCCCATGGTGTATTCATATGCTAAATCCAGTAACAAGCTGGATCTCATTCCCCTGGCCCTGAAAGAGCCCCCAGTGCGACATCCTTGGGAGGACCAAGTCGAGATAGACTTCTAAGATCTCAGGGAAAGGATGGAATGAGAGGTTAATCAGTGATTAATGGTATTTCGTGATCGTGATGCTCTTAAGCAGGGTTCAACATATTTTGGAGTAGAAATATTGTATAAAGGTTAGAAAAGCATGACTTTCATGTAGTCTCTCCTGATGCAATCTCCAAATCTATATGATTCTTGAGCATTGTCACCATGTGAGCATGAAGACCCCAAACACCTCTGGGGAGTCCCGGTTATCCCCAGTATATAAGGCCAAATAGTATTGATATCCAGGTCCTTGAATTGAACTGCAGGCCAGTGAGCTGAGAATCACAGAGAATGCCTCCAGTGGGGTCCCCAAAACCTACTGGTGAGGAGTTGTTTCTACTCTTTAAAATTTTTCCAAGATTTTAGATATATCATTTACATTATATAATTTAATACACAAATGCTTCTTAATGCTGTATAGATGTTCAAGTCACATGTTTTCTCCATAAGTATTCTAATGCATTATTATAAAGTATATTTCTTTGTTATAAAAACTCCTTGTCTGAGGAATTATGAGATTCTTAAATTCTGACTTAGTATATCTCATTTTAATTGAACTGTTTTATGTCACAATATAAATCTCTGAGCTGTGTGTTGCATATAATTTTATAGTTGTTTGCTTTAATGATTCCTTATAGTTCATTATACAATAAAATATTTTCTTTATTTTATTTGATTTTCTTAAAATAATTGATTTTTTGAATAATTTTAATTCATTTATTTATTCTCTTTATCATT
This sequence comes from Sorex araneus, assembly GCF_027595985.1. Lineage (NCBI taxonomy): Eukaryota > Metazoa > Chordata > Mammalia > Eulipotyphla > Soricidae > Sorex > Sorex araneus. The sequence goes on along the minus strand of NC_073307.1, from coordinate 104,393,392 downwards.
TTCTGTCATTTGCTTACTCTTTTGACCTAAAGTCTGCCTTTACCACATTTTCTCTTTAATGATTATAGCATATCACAGACATATTGTTAGTGTTTCACAGACATATTGTTAATTTATATTTTAAAAAATTTCAATATCTGACTAGACAATAATAAATGATTATTCTCCGCTTTTCAGATTTACTTCCAAAGTGAAATGTTTGACTCTGATTCTCTATTATTTTTGTTTTAATTTTTGTATTATTTCTTCTCTTCAGTTTATCCTAATTACATTTTACTATACATTTAACTATATTTTAAATATAGCTAAAACTATATTTAAAGCTTCTCAGGATGAATTAAAGTGGTATTTGTATAGGCAAAATTTGTTGGATTTTCATTAAAGTTTATTTCCCTTGGTCTCCCATAGAGTGAGTACCCTAAATATTGAAAATAAGGTTTCTTTTCCCTCTTCTCATTTCCTGAGAAACTGAATGTGACTTCAAGAATCTTAAACAGATATAATAAATGATAAATATTTTTTCTTTTGCTGTACTTTTTAAAACTTAGCATTTAAGGTATTCTGTTCAGTTTAAAAAGTACACTGAACGAAGGGTCTTTATGTGTATTTTTTCCATTTCAAGGTGAATACATTATAGTGTGAAGTCTTAGTTTATCTTGTAAGTTTTTTTCATGGAGAAATATCAATAATAATAGTTATAACAATGCATATATTGCCTAAGATTTTTTCAGATATTAAATCTAAATGAAAGTAAAAGAAAAAGTGAACAATTTTGAATGAGCAATCTTAAAAATCAGAAAGGCATTTAGTTTGATTTACCATAAAAGGTGGAAATTGGGTCGATTTGCCTAAAACAATAGTTAGAACTAGAAATAAAGTACAGGAGGTAAGAAAATTGCCTTCCAAGTATTTGTGCCCAGTTTGATCCCCAGCACTACAGAGTCTGCCACAAGGATCCCTAGAACTGAGACAGATATGGTCCAAATAAAAAACAAAAAGAAAATGCACCTAGTTATACCGATTTTACTGTTTATTACATTTGGTATCTTTGAAAGTAAGTGAATTTCAAAGATCTTGTTTATATAATTTGGAAGCTTGGATTTCTTTCCAATCTGACTGGAAAATTTTGCAAAAAATAATTTTAATGAAGCACACCTCCTCTTAGTAAATCTTCTTGCACAAGAAGAATGAGATGCTTTCAACCTAGGAAATGATCATAGAAAAGTAAAGGCACATTTTCCATGCAGGAGCATACAGAATTTATTAATGTTCATGGAATAATTATGCATCAACTATAACAAGAAGTTTTAAATATGAACTCTTTAGGATGAAGAAAATTCATATTAATATAGATAATAAGAGTTATGATATTTTCTAAGTCTGATTTTGCCCCATTTTTTCACCTGTTAATATCCTTAAGATCCTTTGTCGTATCTGCTTTGTCTTGATGCTATAAATAATTGGGTTTAGTACAGGTGGGACAAGCAGGTAAATGTTGGCCATAGTTATGTGAATGATGGGGGAGGAATGTTTTGCATAGCGATGTACTAGAGATAGCCCTATCATTGGTACATATAGAATGAGCACAGCACAAATGTGAGAAACACATGTGTTAAGGGCTTTGAGCTTGCCTCCCTCAGATGCAATGCCCAACACAGAGTGGAGGATAAAAGCATAAGATATAACGATTCCTAGAAAATCTAAACCCCAGTAAGAAACAATAATAAACAAGCCAAAGTAAATATTGAAAGAAATATCAGAACAGGCCAAGTGGATGACATCTTGGTGCAAACAGAAAGAGTGGGAGAGAACATGGGAACGACAATAGGTAAATGTAGGAATACGAGCAATAATGACAGGGTTGACAATAGAGCATCTGATTACAGTGATTGCCCCCATGCAGATAATGCGCTTTGGAGTGAGTTTGCTGGAATATCTCAAAGGGTCACAAATGGCAACATACTGATCAAATGCCATGACGAGGAGCACAGCTGTCTCCATCAGCGAAAAAGTGTGAATAAAATACATCTGAACTATACAGGTATTGATTCCAATCTCCCTAGCATCAAACCAAAAGACTCTCAGAACCGTGGGTAAGGTAGAGAAAGACATGCCTATGTCAGTGAGAGACAGCATGGACAGGAAGTAATACATGGGCTCATGGAGACTCTTGTCTGTGCGGATGACATGCAAAATAGTGCAATTGCCCACAATTCCAATCAGGTATAGCATACAAAAAGGGATGGAAATGAGTAGATTAAAATTCTCATAGCCAGGAATCCCAGAGAGGAAGAATGAAACAGGTGATCCAATACTTGAATTAAAGCCTTCACGGAGATTGTCCAATGAAGTCATTTTCTTATATATGAGGACTCCTAGAAAGAAAAAATAAACATTGTACTAATGCTTCAGATACTGTCTCTCCACTGTTTCTTTATTAAGACAAATATTTCTTTTTAATTGATTTATAGGTTCAGTTTCTATAGTTTGGATAAACAATTCTGAAAAATGATCCAAATTCAATACAGATAACTCTATAATCCTTTAAATGACTTATGACTTTTTTAGTTATTTGTCTATATTTTTATCATATTGATGTTGGTTTTTGAGATATTCACATTGATATGAAGTTCTTCCACAAGCTCTAGCCTTCTATTTTATTCATTTATATTTTCTCCATTTATATTTTGGTAGGTTGTTCAATTTTAATTAACTTAAACTTTTAGATTCACAACTTACTTGACATTTATCTTTATGTATGATATTATATAAGGATCAATTTCAAGTATTTGACCTTATTTGTTAAACATTAACTTGCATCTAACAGGGTCATTTGGAAGAACATTGTTAGAATGAATATTGGCAAACTTTAGGCTTAGATTTTGTTATATTTTTTCCCATTTTAGACAATACACAAGATTATCTAGTCATTTACTTCCACAAAATTTCATATATGCTTACATACATTTCAATTAGTTTATAGCTTTACTATTTTAAATTATTCCAAGGAAAATATGTATTTGTAAATAAATTATGCCTTGTAATATTACATTACATTTTTTAAGTTTTTGGCATTCAAAATTATAATTTGTTTTCTAAATCTCCTATTTGAGGACATTTCTAAGTGTGAATTCATTCTTATACTTTGATAATATTTATACACCATAAAATAACTGTAAAAATTAAATTGACACGTTATATATATAAGCTTGTCACTTGTGCAAAGTCACATTGGAGTACGAACCTTACTAAATGTCAGTTCTAGTGCAGTGCCCCAGCATTTGCTCTTTAGCTCTTGCAGTCCTGAGACTGACCTGAACAGCAGTTTGAAGTTTCAGTTTTAAGTCTACCATCAAATTTACATAACTCAAAAATATCATAAACAACAACAAAATTAGTTCCATCCGATACTTAATTATCTCAGTAACTAATAACCTGTACTTCCCCTGCCAGGCTTCAAATAACCACATAACATCTGAGGTCTATTTCTAAACTAAACAATCTGAGCCCCGCATTAAATAAACTGTACCCTTCCCCACATGATTAAATGATTTTTTCATAAAATTCATTTGACTATTACTGAAAATTTCTAGGGTATAGCCTTTATTTTACTTTAGCTATAGTTAAAGTAAAATTAACTATAGTCAAAGTAAAATAAAGGCTACACCCTATTTTTTCACTTGATCTGTAATGCATATCCCTATCCTAATATTTCAGATTGCTTTAGATTCCTTTAAATGATCTACTTATGTATTGGAGCTAGTGAGATAGACAGTGAGTATGGTGCTAGCCTTACATTCTGTTGACTAGGTCCCCAGCAACCCATATGGTCCCCAAATCAAGCCAGAACTGTGCTTGATTCTTGAGCAAAGAGGCAGGAGTAAGACCTGAGCACTGCTGAGTGTGACCCCCAAAGCAAAAAGAATAATAATTAAATTATCTATAAATTTCTTATTACAATTGACTTATAAGATGTCTGTGTGAAGGCAGCAAAGATGTCTATGTGAAGTCAAAAACATTATGTAATCAGAAGACTGATTCAGAAACATCACCTAGCAAACAAAAGAACTGTTTTTTTAGTCTGAATCCTAGCCCTTGCTTCTGAAGCTTTTGTATGTTTTTGCTGAAATATTTTATACTTTGTTCATAAACAACTCCCAAGTCTGCACCTTTTTGAATATCCCAGGTACTCAATGAGTAGAATTACAGATGTTATCCATAAATTACCCTTTGCATGCAGACCACATAGCATTTTTACAAGTAAAAATGCAGTATATCTGAGTAATATCTCTGGCTTCTCCTAAAATTTATTCCATGTCTTTTTTGAACATGTTCTATCTTCTCACATTTCTATAACATTTTGCCTAAAAGAAAGACAAGTGGAAAATTAAGAGATAGGTATTAAAATGAGAAACTAGATAGGCAGAGAAGTTGCTGCCTTAGGAATAGTTGTGACCCAGAAAGTGCCAGGGGATAGAAAGGAGATAATCAACTGCACATTGTTATTTAATTTACACTGATAGTTCTCTAATATCTTGTTACCTATTTAAGTATAGTTGACTGAAATGTCCCTAGCAAGTGGAGGTGAGTACCATTTAAAGGTGAAATGAAAAGAAGCAGTTTACCAAGTAAGACCTTTAACCCTGTAACCTTTCCACGATATTGAAGCCAACGGTTTCTGATGTCATGCAACTGACCAACCAAGATGAAACAGAGATAAACAAATGGGACTACATTAAACTAAGAAGCTTCTACACCACAAAAGATAACAGTGACCAGGATACAAAGACAATCTACAGAATGGGAAAGGATATCCACCCAATACCTATCAGATAAGGAGTTGATATCAAGGGTATATAAGGCACTGGTGGAACTCTACAAGAAGAAAACATCCAACCCCATCAGAAAATGGGGCGAAGAAATGAACAGAAACTTTCCTAAGGAAGAGATACGAATGGCCAAAAGGCATATGAAAAAGTGCTCTACATCACTCATCATCAGGGAGATGCAGATCAAAACAACCATGAGATACCACCTCACACCACAGAGACTGGCACACATCCAAAAGAACAAAAGCAACCACTGTTGGAGAGGATGTGGGGAGAAAGGGACCCTTCTACACTGCTGGTGGGAATGCCGACTGGTTCAGCCCTTCTGGAAAACAATATGGACGCTTCTCAAAAAATTAGAAATTGAGCTCCCATTTGACCCAGCAATACCACTACTGGGAATATACCCCAGAGAAGCAAAAAAGTATAGCTGAAATGACATCTGCACTTATATGTTCATTGCAGCACTATTTACAATAGTCAGAATCTGGAAAAAACCTGAATGCCCGGGTAGGAGTGATAGCACAGTGGATAGGGCGTTCGCCTTGCACGTGGCCAACCCAGGTTCGATCCCTGGCATCCCATAAGGTCCCCCAAGCACCGCCAGGAGTACTTCCTGAGTGCAAAGCCAGGAGTAACCCCTGAGCATTGCTGGGTGTGACCCAAAAAGCAAAAAAAAAAAAAAAAAAAAAAACCTAGTGGCCAAGAACAGATGACTGGTTAAAGAAACCCTGGTACATCTATACAATGGAATACTATGCAGCTGTTAGAAAAAATGAAGTCATGAACTTTGTATATAAGTAGATCAACATGGAAAGTACCATGCTAAGTGAAATAAGTCAGAAAAAGAGACAGACATAGAAAAATTGCACTCATTTATGGAATATAAAATAACAGAGTAGGAGACCAATATCCAAGAATAGTAGAAGTAAGTATCAGTAGGTTGGCTCCATGGCTTGGAAGCTGGTCTCACATGCTGGGGAAAAAGGCAGTTCAGATAGAGAAGGGAACACCAAGTGAAATGTGGTTGGAGATCCTGCGTGGGAAGGGAGATGCACGCTGAAAGTAGTCTAGAGACTGAACACGATGGTCACTCAATGCCCCTATTGCAAACCACAACACCCAATTGGAGAGAGAGAGAGAGATCAAAAGTGAATACCCTGCCACAGAGACAGGGTGGGATGGGGGGGAGATAGGATTGGGGGGTGGGAGGGATACTTGGGTTTATTGGTGGTGGAGTATGGGCACTGGTGGAGGGATGTGTTTGTGAACATTGTATGAGGGAAAAACAAGCCCGAAAATGTGTGAATCTGTATCTGTACACTCATGGAGACTCCTAATTAAAGAATAAAATAAATTAAAATAAATAAATATGTAATTAAAAAAAGAAAAAAACAAAACACAACAACAAATACTTTCTGAGATATGGGGCTGGAGTGATAGTATAGCGGGTAGGGCATTTGCCTTGCACGCGGCCAACCCGGGTTCGATTCCCAGCATCCCATATGGTCCTCTGAGCACCGCCAGGGGTGATTCCTGAGTGCATAGCCAGGAGTAACCCCTGTGCATTGCCAGGTGTGACCCAAAAAGCAAAAAAAAAAAAACTTTCTGAGATAGAAGTCAAAGGTTCAAACTTACAAATACGTCGATAAATTGTCTATATATTTCTAGTAAGAAGCCCTGAAAGAAAAAGTGAGTCAATAGCATCATTATTTATTTGTTATAGATCAACTGAAATTATATAAAGATGCGATTTTTTTAAATAATTGTAAGTATGCAACACTACCTTATTCAGCACATTTTACTCTAGTCCCCTAACATCTTACTAAAAGATCTTTTTTAAAATTATTTTCTTTCAGTTAAGGTTAAATGATTATAATAGTATTAACATTTATGATATTGTAGAATGTTAATGAACTTAAACTTTGTAAGACCAGCCCAGTTATTTTTCTTTTTCCTTTTATAAAATAAGACTAATTTTGACTAATAAACACACACAAAATAAAGCTATATTTTTACGATTTTAAAATCTTATATAATTTAATTAAAAACAATATTTAACTACTTTTTCTTTACTAAAATTATTTGAAACTACAAATATCTTATGCCAAATATTTTAATAATTTATCTCAAAAACAAATCAATATTAGCTTCATACCTCTCTATTTGACCATTTTTTTAAAAAATCAACAAAGTACATAGTGTTTTACGATCCACACCCAACACTACCCAGATCTAACTACTGGCTCTGCCCTCAGGGATTACTCCTGGCCAACATCAGGGACTGGTTACACTGTTTCTTCTCTCATCCAGGAAGAAGGATGAAGAAGGGAGAGAAAATAGTGCACAAAAAGCCAGAAGTGGAAGAGAGAGAAAAATGCTCTGGCACCATTCATGGCTTAGAGATGGGCCCACAGAATGATCCATCATTTGTTCCTTAAGCATTCCAATAGATTCCTTCTTGTCCTTGGAAGAAGAGAAAGAGAGAGAGAGAGACAGAGACAGAGATAGAAAGAGATAGACAGAGACAGAGAGACTCTTAATACTTTCAGAACCTTCTAGCTGAAGGAGAAGCCCACAGATTAGACAGAACTTCTAAGCCTGCCAGAACCACCCTGACAGAGGTTTGTCAGTTCTATAGCTGACCCCATGAGGTCCTATCTGCAGGTGAAAGAATAGGATAGTGTAGAAACATCTTTCAAAGCCCCACATTAGAGTATCAAAATGAAGGGTCAGAAGGAGGTGCTCAAACCCAGACTGCACTGGGTCCAAGCTGTGTGTCAGTAACGGAATTTACAAGCTGGTTTAAGCAGAACAAAGTGTGTTTGTTGAAAGAGAATAGACTAGTGAAATGAAGGCTTCTGAAAGAAGAGACCTGTCTTGCATTCTTAGGGAACACCTTTTATGGTACAATTTGGGGTGCTTTGGGTGGCAAATTTCTGCTTTCTGTAGATTTCCATAGTCCTGGAAAGGGGTGAGCTGGAGAGAGACACGGAATTTTGGGTAAGTTGTAAATGTAATATCCTAAGCTGATCACATAAAATAAATTAGAAATGCATATAATAACTTGGATCAACTATAAAACATTCTGTTAATCATATAGAGAAAATGTCACTGTCATCCCATTCATTGCTCATCAATTTGTTCGAGCAGGCACCAGTAACATCTCTCATTGTGAGACTTATTGGTACTGTTTTTGGCATATCGAATACACCACGGGTAGCTTGCCAGGCTCTGCCGTGCGGGTGCAATACTCTCCTCTCCATAGCTTGCCAGGCTGTCCGAGAGGGGTGGAGGAATTGAACCCAGGTCAGCCGCATGAAAGGCAAACGCCCTACCGCTGTGCTATCACTCCAGCTCAGAGAAAATGTACATGAAATAATCTTAGAATATCCCAAGCAGGGAGAATGTGCCAATTCTAGGAATTTGGGTGGCAAAGGCATAGAATGTAATGTATATCGTTCTGGGCCAAGGCAGGAGTGCCTAGGTCAGTTCTCAGAACTGTGGGGTCCTCAGAGCTTCTTGGGCACAGAAGTCTTTGGGCACCTGGCCTTTGAGATGAAGATTAAGTTGGGCATCCTTTTAGGGGGCCTTTGCTAGACTACTCTATCCCCCCCACCACCAAATGTTTCCCATACTACCACCAATATACTTATGTTACTTCTAGTCTGTCTCTTCTTTATACATGTTTACCAAACCCAGGCAAATCCCTCTGCCCTTATGTAACAACCTTAGCAGTATGTGAAATCTTCACACATTTCTCTTGCTCATGTGAAAAAAATAAGAGATTTTTTGTGTGTTTTAATTTCTTCTAGTCCCTGTCCTACACACCCAAACTTTATTTCATGTTACTTTGTCACACAGTGCTAGGTTTCCTACAAAATTCAACTATTTATTCAATCCATTCAGATCTATTATCCTCAAGAAAATGAAATCAAAACTTTATTTCTCCACTTTCTTTTTTTTTTTTTTTTCCTTTTTGGGTCACACCTGGCGATGCACAAGGGTCACTCCTGGCTCTGCACTCAGGAATTACCCCTGGCGGTGCTCAGGGGACCATATGGGATGCTGGGAATCGAACCCGGGTCGGCCGCGTGCAAGGCAAACGCCCTACCCGCTGTGCTATCACTCCAGCCCCCTATTTCTCCACTTTCAATATGTAAGTTAGCTATTGTCTCCTCTACACGTTTTGTTCTCCACCCAGATAAGATACTTACACAAATCTGTAGGTCTTATCAGTTTCCCAATGACATAATTGACTTTCATAGCTTTGCTTCTTCCCACAGAGTCAGTGGCCAACCTGGATATATTTTCCTAGAGATTATAGGAGCTTACCAGCTAATGTATCTGTGACAAAATATATTTTTAAGTTATGGAATCCTGAGGGAACTGTATTCATTAATAGAGCATTAAGGGACTTTGGTACTTGGGGATCAAAGTTGCTCAACTTGATAATTGGAGGTTTCCACAGGCACATGAGTCATCTAAAGCATATTAAAGTGGTATAAGATTAAGAAAACCCTGATTTGCATTTTCTATTTTGTATCTATATATTATTTTATTCAGATTATGAGACTGACGCACTACCTACTGTACTTTTTTTTATTAGTCAATCACTGTAAGGTACAGTTACAAACTTATGAACTTTCATGTTTGCATTTCAGTCATACAGTGATCGGTTACATCCCTCCACCAGTGCCCATTCTCCTCCACCAATTATCCCAGTATCCCTCACACCACCCCACCCCATCCCATACCACCCCACCTTGCCTCTGCGGCAGGGCATTCCCTTTTGTTGTCCCTCCTTTTGGGTGTTGTAGTTTGCAATAGAGGTATTGAGTGGCCTTCATGTTCAGATCATAATCTCCTTTTAGCTTTCATCTCTCAATCCAAATGGGTGTTCCCAACATTCTCTTCTTGGTGTTCTCTTCTCTATCTGAGCTGCCTTTTCCCCCAGCATTCGAGGCCTACTGCACTTTTATTGGGGCTGGAGCAATAGCACAGCGGGTAGGGAATTTGCCTTGCATGCGGCCGACCCAGATTCGATTTTTCTGTCCCTTTGGAGAGCCTTGGAGTAGCCTTAGCAAGGTACTGAGAATATCCTGCCCTCACTGCAGAGCCTGGCAAGCTACCCATGGCGTATTTGATGTGCCAAAAGCAGTAACAACAAGTCTCACAATGGAGACCTTACTCGTGCCTGCTCGAGCAAATTGATGAACAATGGGACAACAATGACAGTATTACAGTGCATATTATTTTATTATTTTCAATAATTATTATATGTAGCTATTTTGCAATAAATGCTCTTGTATTACTTTCAAGCATCAACCCTGCCTCAATATCAAGTCAATTCTTCTTTAGGATTTGTGTACATCACAGTCTACTACCTTTTCCTTATAATCTGCCTCTTAAATTGTTCATTTCATCATCCTGGTCTCAATTTCAATGTTCAAGCTTCAAGGATCCTTATGACACCATCTTCCTACATCTATTCAGTCTTCATCACATCAACCTCTTGGCTCTCACCAAAGAATTCTTATTTTAGAAAACATATACTTTTTACTAATTATTTCTTTCACTATGATAATATTACTAAATTTATTTTCTTAGTTTTTTTTTGGGGGGGGTTAGTGTGTTGGGGGACACACCCAGAAGTGTGCAGGGCTTATTGATGGCTTACTTGGATTAGTCTCTGTACTATTCTTCTTATCCACACTTAATTTAATTTTTTTCGGTGGGGGGCATACACCTGGGTATGCCCCCTACCTGGGTATACTCCTTGCTCTGTACATCTGTCCTGGGCAATCAATGAGAGGATGATAAAACTGAGGATGCCTGCAAGATAAGCACTTTATCACTGTACTATTCACCATCTCTGATAGTCCAAGGAATAAAAATTTGAGATGGCTCAAAGGGCATGAGAATTGGGTGGGGACAGGCTAGAGTGCATAGATAGGTAGGGTCTCCTCCACAGCAACCAGATGTGGTCCAACATCTTATACCCCCCAGAAAAGAGGGCAAATGGATCCCCTGTACCATCACTGGGAGCATAGCTGGGAGCCACCCTCCCCTCATCTCCAGTAACAAGAGTAGCCTCCCGTTCTCCATCCTTTGGTGTGATCTCTCCTTCACCTCAGACAAAAACCCAACCAACTCTCCTAGGTTGTCCCAGCAACCAATGTGATGCAAAGAAGAAGCACATCAAACTTGGTATGAGGTTAGTAATTTCAGGTCCTCCTAGATCTCACGACTTGAGCACTGGGCCAGGGCTATAGCACAGCAGATTGGATGTTTGCCTTGCATAGGCTCCAACAAGTTTCTATCCCTGGCATCCCATACAGTCGCTGAGCACTGCCAAGAGTAATTCCTGAATGCAGAGTCAGGAGTAATTGAGCATTGCTGGTGTGGCCCCCAAACAAACAAACAAAAACTTGGAATATTTTTACAGTATTTTATTTGTATGTTTTGACAAAAACACAATTTTGAACAGGGCACATAGTTTCTAAAATGTTTTTTTTTTTTGCATCATACAATTTAAATTGGCTTTATTCTAAGTTATGTGCTCTTCTTCCTGGTGATAGGGATCAAACCCAAAGTCTTAAGCACACAAGCGAGACCAATCCATGACCATTTTGGAGAAAAGAGCCAACTCCAAACTACAGTTCCTTTTTGAAATTGGCAACATGGGGCCACTGGCTCTCAGGCCAATCCCTTAGCATTTAAGTTTCAAGAAATGTCACACACACATGTGCCCCACTGGACATGCCAGTGTCCATGCTATCCCTTCATCCACACCCCTTTTGGGATGGCCCAACCCTTCATCAGGAACTTTTACTTGTGGTTTTGTAATAGCAGCAGCTCTAATAACAACCTGTCAGCTCAGTCAAATCTCAACAAAAGCCAGGATAACTCTCAATTTGTGCCTACAGCCACAGCCCAGCCCAGCAGGGACTTGGCAGCCACCACTATCACTCAGGCTCACGGGTGTAGACAAGAAAGTGCTTCCAGCGGCGCACCTTGTGGGAGACTCTGCTGGGGACCCGGAAAGAAGAGTTTTCCCTTTGCCCAGCCACTGACCATAGTGCTCTGAACAAGGTGAATAAATATATTCACTATTTTACTTCATCACCAAGGGTAAGATAAAGGACACTCTTTGTACTTTGCCAAAACCAAAGGATTTCACTGTCACTGTCATCCCATTGCTCATCGATTTGCTCGAGTGGACACCAGTAACATCTCCATTTTTGAGACTTGTTACTGTTTTTGGCATATTGAATACACCACAGGTAGCTTGCCAGGCTCTGTCGTTCGGGCGAGATACTCTCTGTAGCTTGCCGGGCAGAGGAATCAAACCTGGGTCAGCAGTGTGCAAGGCAAATGCTAATGCTCAGCAGGTAGGGTGTTTGCCTTGCACGCAGCCAACCCAGGTTCAATTCCCAGCATCCCATATGGTCCCCTGAGCATCGCCAGGGGTTGTTCCTGAGTGCAGAGCTGGGAGTGACCCATGTGCATTGCTGTGTGACCCAAAATGTAAAAAAAAAAAAAAAAAAAAAAAGGATGTCACTAAAAGATTAAAGTGAGTGTTCTTGGGAGGTAGTAAGGTAGGCACATGAATAAGGGGAGGGATATGGCAATGAATTTTCAGAAAATAATAAAACCAAAATGTGATTAAAAGACTTTACTTCCCCTCAGGTAATTAAAACCATGAATGTTGAACATTCTTCTTGGACACAATAACTAAGTTTTAGCTCTTTGGAAATGGAGGCCCCACCCATATGTAGACTTTTGGGGCTCCATCCAGATAAGGGTGGACCCATTTCAGAAAAAGGGAAGCTATAGAAGTTACTGATAAGATTAAGAAAGATACGCCCAAATTAACTTTATGTATCCAGACAACTCTAGGTCAAGACTGTTTGCAGATATATAAGCTCATCCCAAAACTCTTTTTAGGCCTGCTGACTCTTTCATGTCATGTTCTCTGTTGAATATATATTTCTCTCTCACCCTCCCCTCATATCTTTCTAAATAAATTTCTGTCAACAAAAACTCTTATGCTTCAGTATTTCACTTCCTTCTGCAATTCTTTTCTGGGATGGAGAGCAACTGACCTGGAATGATTGTACCAAGGTTAAGACTGACTTCTCTGCAAAGAACAATTCTTCCCTGAGTCCTGAGTTCACCGGGACTCAGTTCACAGCTCCCTGAGTGCAAGGCAAACACCCCACCTGCTGTGCTATGGCTCAGCCCATTACTGACTATATTTACCATTATTTGCTATTTCTGTATATGGTATATATTTCTAATTATATATATGTACATATGCATATGTACACTAATATTTAATTTATATATTTTGTTACAAGTTTGAGTTACTCCATAGCTTCGTATAATTTTAACATTAGTGAAATTCTTTACCATTTCTTTCTTTCATTTCCTTTTTTTTTTTTTTATTTACCACTGCTGGCAATACTTGGGAATGTGTCACACCCAGGACATCATGTGGTGACAGAGATTAAACTCAGACCTCCCACATGCAAAACATTAACTTAGTTTATTAAACTCTATCTCTACCCCCTCTTTAGCATTTTTTGTCAAACAAATCTAATGGTGATGACACCCCTCAGCTTGTGTTTATTTGAGAATTTTTTTCTCTATTTTTGAAGAGTTGACTTACTAAGTGTAGAATACTTTAGTTTTCTAATAGTTTAAATACATAATCACACTTTGCTCTTAACTGCTAGGTTTATTTCCAAACATGAAACGGCAGTAGAATTTATGTATTAAAGGAACTAAAGAACTCTGTACCTATTCATTTTCCAAAAGTTTGAACTTAAATGGCCGCAAAATTATATCAAAACATAAAGGGATGATGACAACTGCAGCTATAAATAAACCTAAGGGAACTGGATAATTAATATGAAATTAGGAAGATTTTCAATCTTTACCAATTACATAATATACTCCACCTTCTCCCATCAGGACCTGTGTTATTCCTGTTTATCCTCTGGGATTACCATGTTGAAGCTACTATGTATATAAACTGCATGTTCAGGTTGCTTTGGGGATCTGAATACATTTCTTTAAAAGTTAATTAAGATTGTTATAAAACTAGTGTGGTATGGAAAGAGATAATCTGAGTTATAGAAAGAAAACTTTAAGAACATGGGAGACCACATTTTTTCAACTGCATCTTTTATTTTTCAAGTAGTCTAGAATCAATGGTGCTTATCATTTAAAGAAGAGCAAATATTTTTATTCCCTATGGATGAAATAAAGAAAAGGAAAGATTTTAGAAAGCAAAGATCTTTTTTAAGGATATCATAGAAGTGTGGGTTTTCTCTCATTTTGAGAAAATTTTATATTGCAAGAATATTTTGATAGATCCCTGAATATCTTTTAATGAATAGTTTATAATCTCCTTAATGAACAGGTTTGTACTTTCAAAAATATGATGCCAAAAAATTATATCATGTTGTCTATAGGTAGAAGTATTTAGGACTATATGTTTATGAGTGTGTACACTAGATAAACTGATATTTATTGCAATTTTACATTAAATGGGCACTGTTCAAGGATGATGTGATGAACATAACTGACTTGAGAAGAGACTACAAAATTTCTTTTTGGTATGTTGTTACACATAAGTTCTTTGGGATCCCTATTTAAGCCATAGAATCTCATCTTGAAAAAATCTTTTAGTCACAAGAACAATATAATTTCATTTATCACATATCAAATCATAATTTACTTTTCTAACTGAACTTTTTATTACTTTATTTTCCCACTGGTTTTTGTGTGAAGAGAGGAGTGGGGGAGAGAGAGGGAAGGAGAGAGGGGGAGAAGGAGGAAGGGAGGGAGGGAGGGAGGGAGAGAGGGAGGGAAAGAGAGGCATTTTGTGTATTTTCCTATGTCTATAATCAAGTAATCAAGTCTCTGGATCTAAGTCACCATATTCACATTTCCATTTTAGTGTCATTTATTTAATAAGGCTTTTGTCAGTTTACAAAGCTCAGCATTATTCCTTGTCTCATTTTCATGTAATTTATCCTTCATTCCACTTTAGGTAGTTTTTACCTTATAAAATATATTTTGAAATATATTTACTTGTTTCAAGGAAAATAACTTAAAAGTCATATTTTCATTCTTCAAGAATTTTTTCACTGTGATAAACTTATTTTAGTAAATATGAAACATGATTGCCTGGAAAGAAGTAAGTGACATTTAATAATAATAAATATGTGGTCCTTTGAAATATATCTTTCTTGGTTAAAAAATAAATGCGAGATAAATTGTAGAAACAATTGAAAAAATAAAGTCAAAATACCTTATTTTTCAATTAATTATGACAATTTGCAGATGAAAATGATAGATGTAATTCTACCTCAAAAGTTATGTCAGAAAAAAAAGTAATGTCAGAAAATTAGTATCATATCTAGATTTAAACAGAAACCATTTATTTTTATTTCCTCAGTAAATGACAATGTGATTTTTAGAAACTACTGCCTAATGTAAGCATCCTTCCACTGTCTCCCTGATATTTTCACAGAGTTTCTTTTGCTTGGTTACTTTTAGTGTTACGATACAACTGAGTAAATATTTGTTGAGCTAAGCAGAAATTTCATGTTAGATTAAATATTTTACTGGAAATAAAAGAACAAAATGAGCCGAAAAATTCCCCGAGAGAATATGAGTTAATACAGGTATTGTCTTTCTGTACTTTGAATGCTGTAATTTGTTGTGCTATTACTAATTTTATCAATAAAGCAAAAGTAAATTTTAATACTTTAGATATTAATTTTAATTTTTTTTTTTGGGTCATACCCGGTGATGCACAGGGGTTACTCCTGGCTCTGCACTCAGTAATTACCCCTGGCGGTGCTCAGGGGACCATATGGGATGCGGGGAATCGTGCAAGGCAAATGCCCTACCCGCTGTACTATCGCTCCAGCCCCTAATTTTAATTTTTTAAGCAACATATCATGCGGCTCTTCTGGTCAAAATATTTATATTTTTCAGTTTCAGGACGTGACCATGTTTGCATATCAACTTTATCTTCAAACATATTGATAAAAGCAAAGATGCCTGCTCTCAACATTTCTCGCCCATCTCCGCTCACCTTCTTGTTGCTGGGCATCCCAGGACTGGAGCATCTTCATGTCTGGATTGGGATTCCCTTCTGTTCCATGTATGTGGTTGCCGTGGTGGGGAACATGACTATCCTGGCTGTGGTTAGGGCAGAGCGCAGCCTCCACGAGCCTATGTTTCTCTTTTTGTGTATGTTATCTGTCACCGACCTGGTCCTCTCAACATCAACGCTGCCCCGCATGTTGTGTCTCTTCTGGCTTGGAGCTCATGACATTGCCTTTGATGCCTGCCTGACCCAAATGTTCTTTATCCATAGTTTCACTGCTTTGGAGTCCGGCTTCTTTCTGGCAATGGCCTTAGATCGTTATGTGGCCATTTGTCACCCACTGCGCCACACCACCATTCTCACCCTCAACCGCATCATCATAATTGGTATCATTGTGGTGATACGTGGTGTAGCATTCTTTACCCCACACCCTATCTTACTAAAACAGCTGCCTTACTGCAGAACACGTGTCATTGCACACACATACTGTGAATTCATGGCTGTAGTGAAACTGGCCTGTAAGGACATAGGAGCCACCAAAAGATATAGCCTCAGTATGGCTTCAATTATTGGCTCCTGCGATGCCATTCTTATTGCTATTTCTTATGCTTTTATCCTTCGTTCTGTATTCCGCCTACCATCCCGAGAAGCCAGCTTTAAAGCTTTGGGTACATGTGGATCTCATGTCTGTGTCATTCTTGTCTTCTACTCCACAGCTGGTTTTTCCATTTTCACTCACCGTTTTGGAAAAAATATACCTGCTCATATCCATATCTTTATTGCAAATATGTATCTTTTGGTGCCCCCTTTTCTTAACCCCATTGTGTATGGAGTAAGGACCAAGAAAATACGGGAGCATGTTCTTAGAACGCTAATGGTCAAAGTGACTTGATTGTCGTCACAGCAATAAAATTAATGATTCAAGAATTAGCGGGAACAAACTCATCTTATTTTCATAACCTGAATCACGCTAACTATCTGACAATTTTTTTCTTTGTATTTGTAAATTTCAGATTTTCTATTTAAAGTTATTTCAGCCAGTTCATGAAATAAATATTATGGAACACATTGTTCTTCTTTTCCCAATTATGTGTTTTTGTTTTGGAGTTTATTTATAAAGTGTGTATAGTAAGGGAAGAAAAAGGCAAATGGATAAAACAAAACATTTTCCAAAGAATTAAATCATGAGCAGCATATAGACAGCAATTTAAAATAATTTTGATGCATGGGACTGTGATTTCTTAGAATGGGTGATATTTATTGGAATCATTTTCAATTAAAACCAACTTGAAAAGTTATTTATATGAATAAAGACATAGAATTAATAGTGTACACACTATAATTTTGAACTAAAAATTGAACGTCCCATAAAAACAAAGAAACAGCAGTTTGGAGACAGCAGCAGGTTTGGGACATGACTCCACACTCAACACCTGGCATCACATTCTCCCCTCTCTTCTCATGTCACCTGGTATCATTGGATGTAGCCTTAGCCCCTGAGGCATAGTCAGGTTTGACTCTGGTGATTATAGAGAATTATCAAAATGAACCTGATTGACCCTAGACCCAATAAACACTGCATTCTCATGTCCTTGCATTTAGCCACCTGACCTAGTTGACAGATTATTACCATGATTAGTTTCTGTTCATCTTGAGCAGTGCCTGGGAGAATCCCTCCACCAGGTGAAAAATAAAAGCCTAGAAACAAGCATGAATCAGTGCTAAGGCTGCTTATTTCCTAGAAAAGAAAAGAAATGATAACTTTCCCAAAAATGTTATCATTCCAAAAACTATGCAATCTGCTAGGTTTTGAGAAAACTAAAATTGAAAGTTATGAGTTTCTGTCTTTATATTTAGTAGTAAACATCATCATATTACTGAGCTACCATGTAGAATGAGTTGACTTCGTTCATTCATTGATTCATATCTTGGAACCCAATAGGAAGACATAGATTTGAATTTAAGTTTTAAATAGTTGTATTAATAGCATTAACACTGAGAATTTATGTCGCTTCATTATTTACTGCCAGTGTTCCTATACAAGTTACATTTTTATTATTTTTTTAAAATATAGTTCAAAATATATTGCTACTCTGTTTTAGAACTGTCAAAGATTATAAAAACTTGTTATTTTTAAATATAGTTTTATTATTGTAGTTAAAGTAACATGTTTACAATAGTATTAAGGTTTATGGTATGGGCATACATTTACCACATCTCACTATTATCAAAGTACCCAGTAATCTCCAATAATGTCCCTCGAGTTCATGTATTCGTTTACTCACACCTTCCCTTCCCCTTCTTGGTATCTCAGTTTTGCAATCTGGTGTCAAAGGTTTTCACTGTTTTTTTATTGTCTATTTCCTTGCTTTGTTTCTCTATATACCACAAATATGTGAGATCATCAAATAGTTACCCTTCTTCTGACTTATTTTTTTTTAACCTGCTCTTTCACTTCCATTCAAATTGAAGCAAGCTTCAAGAATTCTATCTTTTCTTACACATTTTCATAGGAGTCCATTGTATATATGTACCAAGTCTTCTTTATACATTCACCTATTGTTGGATATTTGGTTGCTCCTATCCCCTAACTTTTGTACAAACTACCACCATTTATATAGGTATGGATGCATCTTTTAAAATCGACTTTTTGTGTGTCTAATGATAGACACCAAGACGTAAAAACCCTGGGTTATATTGAATCTTTATTTTTAGCTCTTTTTCAGTTGTGGGGTAGAGGGGGGGAGTGATTGTGTGGACCCTCACCTAGCTCTGTACTCATGGATTATTTCTGGTAGTTCCAGAGACTAAATCAGAGTTTTTCATGTGCAAGGCAAGTATCTTACCTCTGCACTCTTCTCCAGCTCTATTTTCAGTTTTTAAGGAAGACTCAATACTGATGTTGGGTTTCTGTTTTGTTTTGTTTTTGCAAGTGCTTCTAAGAATTTCTTGTTACCAATTAACCTTAGGAAACCATAACTATAGTTTACTTGTTTTAGGTTTTTAGGCCACACCCAGGTGGGCTCAAGGCATACTCTTCACTCTGTGCTCAGAGATCACTCCTAATGGACATAACCATATGGGGTGCCAGGAATCAAATATGGATCAGCTGCCTGCAAAGCAAGCACCATGCCAGCTATACTATCTCTTCAACCCCAGTTGCCCCATAGTTAAATGTTGGAATATTTCCCCTTTTCCAGCTGCCTTCTGGAGTTTTGTCACAGAAACCTTTTGTCACAGAAACCTAGCTGATCTTTGACTGGCAGATCTAAGGTGCTAGCCAGGCTTGACTTGACATTGTAGATTCCAGGCTCTGGCCCAGCCTAGTCTTTGGGATGTAAATTTCAGGTGCTGTCTAGTTTGTAATTGACATGTAGATTTCTTGCTGCAGCCCAGCCTGGTCTTTGGGATGTAAATCTGAGTGCTTTCAGCCCAAAGAAGGCTTCGGGTTTTGGTTTTGTATCTTCTTTCTGGGGGGGGGGGGGGCTAGATTAATGGCCTGCAGATATAAGAGAATTATGTTGCCTCAACGTTCTTCCTGTAAGATCTTTTGGTGCCTTTGGTGACGTCAATGTATTGCGCCCTTTGGAAGGGCCATGATCAATAAAAGGGGTTCGGAGAGAAGGTGAGGGGGGGAAGTGTATGGGGGCGGAAAGTGTATAGGTCGGGGAGAGTGTATAGAGAGAAGATTGGAATAAACTGCAATTGAGACCAACCATCATGGCTCCGTTCCTTCCTTCGCCTGCCACATCTTCGCCATCAACCTCCCCCGGGTGGGGGAAGCGGCCAGAGGCTACCGAACTCGGGTGGTGGGAGAGACAGTGCTGCTGCCCTAGGCCCTGTGCCTGGCTCGGTGCGGTGAGGCATCCCTTCCCTCGCCCGCGCCTTTTCTTTTTATTTTTATACAGTTAAACATGTAAAAAGTTACATCTCAATTCATAAACAAACTATTTTATATCATTCATGTTTTATATCATTCATATTAAAAATATATATTACTGGGGCTGGAGCAATAGCACAGTGGGTAAGGTGTTTGCCTTGCACATGGCAGACCTGGGTTCGATTCCCAGCATCCCATATGGCCCCCTGAGAACTGCCAGGAGTAATTCCTGAGTGCATGAGCCAGGAGTAACCTTCGTGCATCCCCAGGTGTGACCCAAAAAGCCAAATAAATATATATATATTATAACTGATTTTGTTTATTGATTTTTCCTCTACAAGCTATCTCAAATTATATTAGCAGGTATGATTGTGATTTTCATAATTTTATATTTACAAAATCATGCCATCTGTAAGCAAAGGTAATTTTGTGTGATTCCCCAATATTTGTGTGTGTTGTTTTTTCTATGCTTGTTTTCTTGTTTTTGACATACCCAGAGGTGCTAGGTGTTTCCACCTGACTCAGTGTAGTGATCATTTCTGGCTGTACTCAGGGGAACCTATGAGTTGCCAGGGATTGAACTAGGTCAGCTGCATGCAAGGCAAGCATCTTATCCCTATTATCTCTCTGGTTATCTTCCCAGATTTGAATATGCCCTTTATTTCTTTGTCTTTTCTAATTAATTTAAGTAGGGCTTCAGTTCTGTGTTTAATGCAAGTGGCAAAATAATGGACTTGTATTTTATTATTGATCAGAGAATATAAAATGTATCACTGCTATGTACGGTGTTTTCTGTGGGTTTTTCATATATGATCTTATGTTGAGATCAGTGACTTATTTTTCTTGTCCCTTTGCTAAATCTAAAAAGAATTATGTAGGAAAGCAAGGTTTATCATTCCTTAATATCAACCAATTGACAAAATCATTAGCCCATATATTATTATGAGGTGCCAGCAGTAACAAGGAAAGAGCTAAATATGGAACATATTCTCTCATATATATGATATAAAGAACTTGTAAGGGAGAGGAAAAAAATGATCCAGGGCATAGAATTGGAGAATTGATCTACAAAAGTGAATGTAACTGGGGCAAGGGTCTCTGGAACATTGATGAAGAACACTCTGGTGGTGGGCATGGTGTTAAAAGCATATCATAAAACTATTATTAACAGTATCAGAGCCTGGCAAGCTACCCGTGGTGTTTGCGATATGGCAAAATCAGTTACAATAGGTCTCATCTCTCTTACCCTGAAAGAGCCTCTAATTGTTGGGAAACATGAGTAAGGAGAGCCTGCTAAAATCTCAGGGCTGGGAGGATTAGAGATGTTACTGGTGCCCGCTCGAGTAAATCGACAAAGAACGGGATGACAGTGACAGTGATTATAAATCAAGGTGTTTCAATAACAAAGGATAAAAACTATCTAATTGAAAAACAAAAAGCATGGGGCTGGAGTGATAGTACAGCGGGTAGGGCATTTGCCTTGCACGCAGCCAACCCAGGTTCAATTCTCGGCATCCCATATGGTCCCCCAGCACCGCCAGGAGTAATTCCTGAGTGTAGAGCTAGGAGTAACCCCTGTGCATCACCCAGGTGTGACCCAAAAAGCAAAAATAAAAAAAAACAAGACAAATATTTATGTTTGATATAATACTTATAGTAGTAAATTAATATAATGATTTTAACACAAAAATAAAGTGCTTAATAAAGATATTTAAAACATCTTTACTACCATTAATTATTTAGGTAAATTGTGTAACTTGAAAATCTAGACAGTTATCAGTTGAAACTCCCCCAAATTAAAAACTATGGAATGTCATAACAATTCTAGGCCAAAAGAAAAAAAGATAATTTAATTATACCTAAGATATTTGAGTCTCTTAGGTGATGTCGATAGTATATGGTCCTCTGTCAGTCCACAAGGCGCTGTAGTAAAAACAATTAAAGAGAATGAAAATCAAGAACAAATATAACTTTTTTTCTGTATTTTATATTCTTGACTAGTATTGTCATTCAATAAATCTAGCACAAATTCATTCAGATGATCTGCAATTTGGAAAATTACAGTTCATAAAGTCTATCCCTCCTAAAATTCAGAAGTAAGAAGGAAGAGTGAGAGGAGCAAAAACTCTTTTGCAAGAAATATGTATCTAGTCTTTGCATAACATCCCAAGGAAATAAATAATGATGTTCTTTGCATATGATAATAATGATAATACTGTACTCTATCAAATAGTTCAGGCACAGGAAGATTAAGAAATTTCCTGGAGCTTTCATTGCTTTTTTTTTTTTAGGTACCTACTTAAGACTTAGGGTAATCTGAATGTTGTTATCCTGATTAATTCATAAACATATGCGTCCATGATATCCTGCTATCCTTTCACAATATGTTATTCTAATAATAGATGTGAGGAAAAATAATGCATTAATTCATATAAAGTGACTATCATTAATACCAAGATATACAGTAAATAAAATATATGAGACCTCGATTCCAGAGATCATCTTTCAGTGGTTTCTAAGCTCAGGACTCAGGTGGTGTAAACATTATAAACATAATTCCCATTTAAAAACTAAATTCTGCTTGGATGTGCCAGGAGAGATTAGTAAAATTGTGCCATTAAGGTCATATTCTCATGAGAGAAAGTCATATTCATTCTTTACAGGCCTCTAATCCCTCAGGACAAAAAATATAATTGTGTATGATGCCCTTCAGCTAATATTAAGCTATGCCTGGGACTGAGCAATGAGACCAAATCATTGTAGAGGTAAGAAAACCCAGCTATAGGCAAGGGTTATAGCTGAAATGAGAAGGGAGGATTAAGTGCTATGGCTAGAATGAATGATGGAACCTGGGATACAAGTTCTAGACCAGATTTAAGCAAATAAAACTAGAATTTAGGGATATTGGAGTGATGGTTCCACTACCTAAATGGCAAAATAATGTAGAAGAGTGTGAACTCAATATCTAAGCTGAGATGTATAACTTGTTCACAAATTTTTTAAAACCTTAATCTACAATGTAATTTTGAATTAAGTAGGTCAAAACCTTATTTTTCTACTTAGTTTTATTCAAACTAGGTCTTATTTTTTTCCATTTTAGTTTTATTCAAACTGAAAAAATGTTCCATCATGTATAAACTTTGCATGCTTATATTTGAATCAAAACAATGAGCTACAAGTTTTAAACTTAGTATGGTTAGACTATATTTCCAAAACAATTAGTCATATATTTCAAGGTTGTTTTTTCTGGTGAGCTCTTATATGGGACTCAACATTGTATTTAATTTTGGCTCTTAAAACCCAAATTAGTTAAGTATATTATGTTGCTGAATATGGTGTTTAGGTTACTAAAGATTTGTGCAATTTTGTGCATGATGATTCACACATCTTCATATTCTCCTAGTGTATTCATTTTGTTATTGGATAGTCTTTCAAAAGTAATTTCTTGCAATTCAATTGATCTAATTCTATGAAGATAAGATCCTTCCTTTTTTAAAAATGATGCATCATTTTTCATTATAAATCTAGTTTAGTTCAATCATCTTTATTTTACTTTCTTAGTTACTGGACCCAGTTGTTTAGTATTTTTCAAGATTTTCTTTCCTTACATATGAAGACTTTTCATTGCAAAGGAGCTGAAAGATATTAAGTATAGAAATTTCATATTTAATACATTTTGGCATGATTCTATTGTTCTTTTTACTGTCTCAGAAGATAGAAAAAGCATATCCCTATAATCAACAATATACTAGGTACTACTTCCATAATACTATTGCTACTAAGTGTGTTTTACAAAATAGAAAATACTCTCTGAAAAAAAGAAGAGGCTAACAAGTGTAGATTAGATAGATCAAGCAATATAAAGATAGATGATTGATAGAAATAAACTTTTCCACTAATTGCTCTTACCTCAAAAGCATATTTTATGTAATTTATGCATTGCAAGATTATATCAAGGAAATCACATTATAGCAAATTATGTTATTTGGTGCCAATAGCACTTCATATCTATAATAAAGTAAAAATAGTCATATATTTTAATTATGATTTTTAATTTTGACAGGATCATGGAATAGCTGCGATTTTGATAATGCTAACTCAAAATAGATCCAGTCTTCAACCTACCACCTTCCTACTACTTGGCATTCCAGGATTGGAAGCTTGCCACATATGGATTTCCATCCCTTTCTGCCTGGTATACCTACTGTCACTGATAGGAAATGTTGGCCTTTTAATAATTATCAAGACAGACCACAAACTGCATGAACCTATGTACCTCTTTCTATGCATGCTCTCTGTGGTTGATTTGATGCTTACTTCTTCAACGCTTCCCAAGATACTCAGCCTTTTCTGGTTCAATGATAGAGAGATCTACTTCGAAGCCTGCCTCACTCAAATGTATTTTATCCATTCTCTGTCTATTATGGAATCTGGATTTATTTTGGCCATGGCGTTTGACCGCTACATAGCCATCTGCCTCCCGCTAAGACATTCTACTATCTTAACTTCCACAGTGATCTTGGGTTTGGGTTTGGCTGTTGCTTTCAGAGGTGCTGTACTCCTAAGTCCACACCCCTTTTTACTGAGGTGGCTTTCTTACTGCAAAACAAATATCATCTCCCATACTTATTGCGAGTTTATGGCTCTGATAAAGCTAGTTTGCAGTGAGACGAAGGTCCGTAGATCCTATAGCCTAAGCGTAGCATTTCTGACTGGGGGCTTGGATTTCATATTGATCATCTGTTCCTATGTCCTTATTTTACGCACTGTCTTTTGTCTTCCATCAAAAGCAGCCCGCCTCAAGACCTTAAGTACCTGTGTCTCCCATGTGTGGGTCATCTTGGCGTTTTATACACCAGCATTTTTCTCTTTTCTCACTCACAGGTTTGGCCACCACGTTGCTCCACATGTTCACATTTTAGTAGCCAACATCTATCTTCTTATTCCACCCATGATGAATCCTATTATTTATGGCATTAAAACCCAGAGAATTCGGGAGAGATTCCTAAAATTCTTAACAATAAAATGTGTTTGAAAATACATCATGCTGCTCTTGATATTTTGTGTTTGGGTTTCAAAAGTTGAACTATGATAAGTGATAACTAACTGGATTTTTATGTGACTATTGAATATTTCGATCAGCTTTTGGCACCTTTTTTTTCAATCTCTTTTATAAAGGTTGATTTTGTCTGTACTTTTATTCTGGGACTTGTTTTATCAGTTTTCTGGTTTTTTGGCTTGTTTATTTTCTTGTTACCTGCTGATTTCTGATATTCTTTATTTTTATTATGTTAACTATTTCACATTTTCCCTGTTTTTTCAATTGCATAGACTTCATTTATCTTCATACAAATTTACTATTTTTTTCTTGCTAGAGAAAATCTGCTTTTGAGCATCTATATTAAACGTTACTTTTCATTTATTGTACTTTTCTATTTCATAGCTTTTAGTTATTGCTTTTTAAAAGTCACTACTTGTTTTCTATTTGTTAATTTATAATGCTTAGATAATTATGAAGTTTTATTTTTATTCATTAGACTTTTTAAGATATTCATAATACCTGGTATCGAGTCATTGTCTTGTAAGTAATGGTTTTACTTTGTGTACATTTAAAAAAAATCTTGCTATATTTTTATTTTGAGTCCCCTTTCCTTTACTTTCTTTTGATTTTTAAAAAAAATCCTGAGAGTGTACGTACCTTGTAGATTCTCAGGGACACATTAGAACTTTTAAAATTCCCCTACAACATTTCATTTCTTACTTTTTTCTCTTTTGTTTTAATATTTAATCAAATTTGTTTTTAATTTTCTCTTGCTTTGAACCTGTAAAATGGCAAGACTGCTGTCCCCACCTCTAAATATGTCTAAATCTCACTGCACTCAACAATTTTTCAGTGCCTTCTTCCCTCTAGGAAAATAATTCTCTGCAACAATTCTTCCCACTTTTCTCTCTCTCTCTCTCTCTCTCTCTCTCTCTCTCTCTCTCTCTCTCTCTCTCTCTCGTAATCACTAATATTTTCACATAATCTAATTCTTATTTTTTATTGTGTTTGCCTGGTTTGTTTGATTTGGTTATTTATTTTACACAAATGAGTGAAAATATCCAGAAATTGCCTTTCACTTCTTGACTTCATTTATTTAGCTTAATGACTCAAGTTTCATCAATGTTGTCTCAAGAGGCACAATATCTGTTTTAATATCTGAGTTGTATTTCATTATGTAGGTAAACAGCAACTTAATTCATCTGCAAATGACATTTAAATTGATTTTATATTTTGGCTATTAAAATTAATGATTCTGGAAATATACATATGCAGTATTTTATACATATATTTTAGTTAATGTCTTTTAGTTCCTAAGATGAACACTTAGGAATGGTATTATTGAATGGGAATGCAAATTGCTGTAGCTTCTTAGGGGAATGGTGTGGAGAGTCTTAAAAAACAAAATTTATTGATTAAGATGGGGGCCAAAAAAGCAGTACAAAAACAAAAGGCTCTTGCCTTCTACCTAGTTAACGGTTGTTTGATGACTGGAACTTTCCATGATCCACAGAGCACCATCAGGAGTGATCTCAGAGCAGAAAGTCAGGAGTAAACCCTGAGTACAGCAGTGTGACCAAGAAGCAACAGCAATATATACATACATAAGAAAGGCTATTTCTTTTTTTAATTCTGTGGCCAATCTCATTAACTCATTTGGTAGCCTCAAAAAAATCTAAGGTAAAATCAATTGTCTTTGCAGGCCTTGGTATCATCCAGTGACTTTTGAGTCAGAACAAATAAAAAAAAATTGTGAAAAGAACTTATCAGTGAACTACAAAGTATATCAAACATTATCAGTCTACTTTAGCCAGTCAAACAATTTTTTACCCTCCCCTTATATAATAGAATTCTGTCTTTCAAAGATATATAATACATTTATAATATTACATAAATGACTATAACTGTTTTAGTATTTTGAGCATTTCTTGGCCTATTTAAATTGCTAAATTTTCCTCCTCACTAATTTTGATCTTTGTGTTTCTACTATGTTTTAAGACAGATAAGTATAACTGGAGTTATCCATCTATTACTGGACAACAGTAATGATCAGAGCTATTTTACTTTTACTGACATTATCAGTAATCTGAAAATCTAGTTTGTTTTTTTTTACAATTTATATTTATTTAAGACTAATTTAAGTATTTTAAATAACTAAATCAGCATACAAAATAATCTGATATTAAACACAAGTGACCAATCATTGTATTTAGTTATATGAATTCTAGAGCAATAATATTGGTCCATATGTATTTCTGGTTATTTAGTTATGATGAACATGTTATTTGTCATAGTTTTTATTGACACCACTTTGTGTATTAGTTATAATAAAGAAACTTCTTCATAGTTACATGATAATTAAAGACTTAATAAATATTTGAATAGAAGCATGAATCTACTATGAATAACAGGCAATTATAACTGGATTTTGAAGTTTTATGTTGTTTATGAAGGGTATATTCTATTTGTGAACTAGAGTGTGGAATATTTATGACCATTAAAATTAATAACAAAAGTATGATTCTACTTACTGTTATATCCAGAGTCCACAATAAAAACAGAATTTGTGTTAATATATTTTAAATAGAAATATGTGCATAACATTAAATGATTATTTCTGGGTATTTTAGTGATATCCAGGGAAAATCTGGTGGCAGTCTTAAGTGTACCAAGAATAGATGAAAACTTTTCAGTGTTTACTATTTAAATAATTGCTTATTATTTAAATAATGACATAGGAGCTGACACTATTTTAAACTTTATTACGTACTATCTTTTGTACAACATGTGTAATTTAAAAGATCAGTAAATAGCATTTTATTTTATGAAATTAACATTTTTTCTCTATTAAAATATATGCTTCCAGTATGGAAGATAGCTAGCATATATATATTGACATATATATATGTATAATGATATATATATTAATCTTATTCTCATAAGAATTAAAATGTAATTAAGAGAGTAATGATTACAAATATACATATACATTAGTATCATAAAATATTTTCAAATACTTGAAAGCATGTTCTTTTTTTAACCACTTTGAGTTATCAGTATTTATAACACAATTAGTTGTACTTTCCATGTATACATAATTCTAACACCTAACCCACCAAAAGAGTATCTGATTCCCTCCATCACTGCTCCTATCCCTATATATGATATATGTATCCCCTATTTATGATATATGTCCTGGGTTTTTTTTGTGTGTGACGTAAGATAGTTTTTATTGAAATCTACTTAGAAAGATATGAGGGAAGAGAAAGAGGAGTAGGAGTATACACTGACTTTTCCAGAGTGGAGAAGTAAGCAAAGAGACTTAGAAATAAATGAGTGAGATAGTGTTTAAGGAAGAGTAAGGGATTGAAGGGCAAGCTGTAAACTCAGTTCTACAGGAAAAATAAGTGTTCAGTTCAATTACTTTAGTTATTTGTTGTCCTACTACTGTGCTTCTCTGTATACCATATAGGAGAGTTTTTTTGGTTTTTTGTTTTTTAATTAAAGAAAAGTGCATTAGAGGCAGGCTGGGGGATGAGTGTGGGGGTAGAAGAAAAAAATGGACACATTAGTGGTGGGAAATGTGCACTGTGAAGGGATGGATGTTGGAATATTGTATGCCTGAAACTTTCTTTGATCCCACTAAACACTTGAAGATGGTGTTACTGAAGCCATTCTCTGAGAGTCTGCAGAGCTGATTACTATGGGTAAAGGCTTCTGTGTTATTGTTTTACTCACTAGGCTGGTGAGCTTCCATGAAGCTTCTGCATTGTGTTTCTTGTGCTCTACTATGGTGAGGGTGAATATCTATTGTTAGGACCCCTGGGTTAGGTGGAGTGTTTCTGTTGTTCTTCCCTACTCTAATTTACCTATGGCAGGAGGTATGTATGTGTATGAGCAGCATAAGGTGTGATGAGAAGAGCTGTTTTGTTGTGTGATAAGTAGAGAGTATGCTCATACACAGTCAGGAGATGCGGAAGTGGACCTACTGAGATGATGGAAGTCAGGCATGGAGGTTGCCAGAACTCAGATGGAAGGGAAAGGATCCCAGTTCCAAAATGGTCCTAGGAATATCAGTCAGGTTAACCTCTCCTGGAAAGGAGGAGGAGCAAGCAGAGGGTCTGGGAGAATTGGAAGAATGTTCCATGAGTACAGGTGAGGGTCAAATAGCCAAAGCCATTTAAAATTTGTCTCTACTGATGAAGTTAGTGTAAGAATTTTCTTAGTAAAACAAGTATATTCTAGAAGGATTTTGAGAGAGAACAGTGTGTGTATGTGTGTTTGTGTGTATGTAATACCACAAATGTTCATTTAATTTAAGAAACAAAGGAATCACAATTTTCTTTTTTTTTTCTTTTTGGGTCACACCCAGCGATGCTCAGGGGTTACTCCTGGCTTTGCACTCAGGAATTACTCCTGGCGATGCTTGGGGGACCATATGGGATGCCGGGGATCGAACCCAGGTCGGCCGCGTGCAAGGCAAACGCCCTACCCACTGTGCTATCGCTCCGGCCCCAGGAATCACAATTTTCTAATAATAAACTTATGTCCCTAACAAAGTATACAAAAGCTTAGACATAACTGGCCATTTTATCAGTTCAAGGTGATATTCCAAATAACACATATTAGAATAATATTACTTCTATACATCAAATTATTCACCTAAAGTGGAATTCATATCTCTTATCATTTCCTGAAAATCTTTTTTTTTGGTTTCACATTTGCATAAAGTTAAAATACTAAATTACTCTATAAGATCTTTGAATAAAAGAATACCTAAACCATGGTTCTTTAGTTTTTTTAATGTTTCTTTGTTTGTTTGTTTTCTATGTTTTAGCTTTTGAGCCAGTATGAGTGATGTTCAGGGGTTACTCTTAGTTATGCCCTCAGGAATCTACTTGCTGATGCTTAAAGGACCATATAGGATGGTTGGCATCAAACCTGCATCTGCATGCAAGGCAAGCACCCTATGTACTGTACTATTTCTATGGCCCAAATTAAATAAAAAAGTTTTTAATTAAGTTTCTAATGAAAAGTCTCTTCATTCCTCTTATTTAGGATTGATTTCCTACATACACAAAACCATTTCTGTCCCTTGAACATGGTTAGTTTATTTCCATATGAATATATTTTATTTTCCATTTATAACATTTTATATTATTTTTACTTTATCTCTTCACATAATATATGTGCCGCTCTCTATATTACTTTTATCTATTTAACATTAGCTCTTCATAAGGGATTCATGTGATGATTCAATTGAGGGCAGTAAATACATTCATTAAAATGGTATATTATTTAATTCCTCTGTAGCAGGAATTATAATGATTCCCTTCACTAATGGGTGAGATTATTGAGTAGAGTGAAGGTGTGATATACAATGCTCTTTTTGTTTGTGAGTGTGGCTTTTTGGGTCATACCTAGTGGTGATCAGTGGTTATTTCTGGCTCTGTACTCAGGAATCACTCCTGGCATTACTTGGGGGACCATATGGGATACCAAGGATTGAACCTCAGTAGGCCGAACCTGATTGAGCTCATGCAAGGCAAACACCGTACTCACTGTATTATCCTCTACCCCTCGATATATATGCAATGCTCTTTTCTGAAGGATTAAACATGAATTTAGGTACAAGGTAGAAATTTAATATACATTTGTTAAATACATTGTTTTCAACCACATGAAAATGTATCAAACATATACAGAAATGAATCAATGTCTGAGATATGTGCATTTTAATATTTGCATTTAATATTCATATTCATGTTTAATATTTTGATAGTTAATATTTTGTATAGTCAATATTTAATACAGTTTATACTTAATATTTAACATCATATTGAATATAATATCACTTGCTTTAATATTTATAATATCTCTTGATTTTTTTCAAGTGTTAAGTTTTAGGAATTTATACATCATTTTCATATGTATAAATGCATATAAATGTATACAGATATTTGTAAATTATATGAACGGGTATTTAAGAGAGGAACATGTCATGCCTATTAAGCTAAATGATCAGAAAGCTTCAGTTTTCTGCTTTATTCCTGTGATACCATCTCACCCAAGTCCCCTATATGAGTATGTTCTAAATATCGAATAATGTTCTAAATATCAAATGACTCTGTTGTCAGAGTCATGGACTTTGATTTTTTTTATTCTTCGTTTTCATTGAAACATTGTTTTACCAATCTTCTTACATATATTAACTAAAATGTTTACTCCCCCAGGCATCATTTACATTTCCCAGAGGTGATAAAGTACCTACTGCAGAGTTTAAACAGTAGGAACATCTCCAAGGGGATTATAAAGCCTACAGTGATCCTTTCACTCAGGGAAAGACTCAAATCTCTGAAAACCTGGCATTAACTCAACACAACACATTTTATCTAGAAGAATATAACAGCTCATCGGTGTTTGCTCAAGCCTGGAAAATAAGAAAGGCAATGATGAAGGTACCATAGCATGGTGTTGAAAACAACAGCTTTCCAGGTCTGAGGAATAAATATTACAAAGTAATGTAAATTCATTTTAAAACATGTATCAAGGCGTGTTAATGATTTTAAGAGTGAAAAAATATATAGAATTCTCATAGCTAGCCTGAATTCACATAACTTTCTTCTATTGTGAAATTCTTGAGACTTCTCTGTCAGAGCAAGACAATGTGCTTCCCCTGAATACAAGCCAGACATCCCTGACTGTCTTGTTGTTAACAGTAAATCAATATAAAAACTGGCTACATATTAGGTTAGGACCAAATGCTCTTGAAGTGTTCCTTACGCATTCTATAGAAGTCTTAGTAGACAGTAATCTGGCATACTCCTTGAAAAATAAGTATATGCAAATAACATTTCCGGATTGGGGTTAATTTATTAAGAAATAACAAACTGACACTTGCATAATGAACATCTTGGCATCAACTGCAATATTACATTAGAAAGTTCTGGATTTTTTTAATGGATTATATCTAAAACATGTCAATAAAGCTATAAATCACATTTGTAAAACTTTGAAATATTTGTTTTTATCATTTGTGAGTACGTTGTGAAACTCATGA
Organism: Sorex araneus; assembly: GCF_027595985.1. NCBI lineage: Eukaryota > Metazoa > Chordata > Mammalia > Eulipotyphla > Soricidae > Sorex > Sorex araneus. The sequence goes on along the minus strand of NC_073307.1, from coordinate 104,361,451 downwards.
TAATGACTATAAAAATATTTGAATTTGTTTTTATTTTGATTACATGTTATGTGAAACAAAAGTGTGGTTTTGAAATAAAACAGATAAATCTTTTCTCCTGCCACACCTTCATTATTTTACTTGGAAAAAATAGATTTATACATAATGCATTATAGAAATATTAAATGTCATATTTACCATTAAATATTGAATGCTATCTATATACTGGAGATACTGTGAAAGCATAACTAATTTTCCTGAGTTCAAGAAACTTCAGATATATAGTTTATAGTTGTATCTATTAAGTTACTGTTTTGGACTATTTAAATAATTATGTTATCTTTATGGTCAAATATTTTAAAAGTATTGTCAATCAAGAATTGTGGAAAGTTTATTTTCCCTTCATGCATTTCCTTCACAAATATCTATTTTGAATTTACCCCTTGTAAAAAATTTCCAACATTATAAATTTTATGGAGTCGTACAATTGAGGGCAATTTTATTAATAAAAAGGGGTTAAATTTTTTTCTTCACTTTTTACCATGAGGATCCTGTGTTGTTTATCAGGAAATTTGTTGTGTGGATCTCACTGACAAACAGGGAAAAGTTAGAATCAGCAGAACACTTTGGAAGTTTTGAATTAAAGAACATGGTTTATTCTTCAACTGGTCCCGAATGAGATTAACAACTGGCAGTGTGGTATGTGATCATTTTAATTTAAGAAAAGATGACTTGAAACATGGAGACATTTGCTTAGGTGCATTTCGGAACTGAGTAATTCTTTTGCATATGTTTCAGAGTATCTGTCCAGAAATAAAGAAGATAAGGAAAGAAAAAAAAAACCTTGAATAGCCAATATCATCATGTTTGGCTTTAACTATACTGTATTCACCAACCCCAGTACCTTTATCTTGGTGGGTGTACCTGGTCTAGAAGATTTACACATTTGGATATCGATCCCTTTCAGCCTAATGTATGTTGTTGCCCTTATGGGAAACATACTCATCCTTTTTATCATCAAAACTGAGACTGTTCTCCATGAACCCATGTTCTATTTTCTTTCCATGTTGGCTGTTACAGACCTCATCTTATCCACTTCCACTCTTCCCAAGATGTTGGGTATATTCTGGTTCAGCTCTCACGAAATCAACTTCCATGCCTGCCTCACTCAGATGTTTTTCATCCACGCCTTCTCTGCAGTGGAGTCAGGGCTTCTGGTGGCCATGGCCCTTGACCGGTATGTGGCAATTTGCAATCCTCTGAGACACACTTCTATTCTTACAAATTCTGTGGTGATTCAGATTGGCTTAGTGGCACTTCTACGTGGGTTAGTGCTAATGACACCACATCCCTTCTTGGTTGGGATGTGGCCGTATTGCCGTACGAATGTAGTTTCCCACACATACTGTGAGCACATGGCTGTGGTGAAACTGGCATGTGCTGACGTCACTATCAATAGTTTTTACAGTTTGGCGGTCATCATGTTTATTGTTGGAACGGATGTAACATGCATCTCTTTGTCTTATGTACATATATTCCGTGCTGTATTTGCTCTCCCGTCTAAAGATGCCAGATTGAAGACCCTCAGCACTTGTGGATCCCATGTTTGTGTCATCCTCACCTTCTATATCCCTGCTCTTTTCTCCTTCCTCACCCATCGTTTCAGCAGGCAGATACCACGTCACACCCATATCCTGCTGGCGAACATGTACTTATTAGTGCCTCCTATGTTGAATCCTATCATCTATGGAGTGAGAACTAAACAGATTCGGGAATGTGTTTTACAATTATTTATCGCTAAAAACAACTGAGAACTCTGCCTCCCTCTTTCTTTTTAACTATAACTATTCTCTTACAATTCTATGGTATTAAATTCTAAGATTCTAGAATCAGCAAACCAGAATTTGAATTTCATTTATGTCTCTTACTGCTTTCATTAAATGGAAGTTGTATACTATTTTTCTAACCGGAGAATATGTAAAACATGTGTAGCAATGATGTTAATATTAAGGTAATTACCTCAGATTGGCACCATTTCTAGGATATTTAAGTGCACTGCAATGTTGATATTATTTGAGTTTCAATTGTTTCTTTTAGTTTTTTTTCTCCGTGTTTCATAATGGATTATTTTATAAGATTAACCAAAAAATAACGCAAGGAAAAATATATTTCTTATTGGCCTTTTTAATGGAATATTGTAATAGTAATTAAGAACAATTTTTATTCTCACCCCATAGGAACTTGGTAAGAAGTGGGGAAAAGGTAAAAAAATTATCTGGTCAGTCACATGACTTTCACTTTGTAAGTAATGAGGAACATGAATTTTAGAACTGCCTTTGAAAATAAACATGTACTGTGAATTGATTCTTCATATTGCAGATAAAATCTTAAATATCATTCAAACTTGTAGAAGGTGAAGAAAAATTATGTCCTAAACTGAGAAAGTTAAATAAAACATTGATTTTAACAATTATCTACAATTTATTAAACATTCACCGGATCTGGAAAGAAAAGATATTGCAGTAAACTAACAGCAAAATTGCTTATTTTATTTTAATAAGTATTGTTATAGTAGACCTTTTACTAATATTTAGTGCTATATATTTAAGTTCAATCTGTACTTCATCCCAAGCCATGTTATTACTGATTTTTTCTTTCTTTTCCATTTTGACAACAAAATAATTATAATTGTATTTAATATAGCTATGGTTTGGATATATTTCATTTCAAATCTATTGTTTTTTTCCAACTAATTTGAAGTTGTGTACTTAATGGCATCTGAACTTATTGTCACTGTCACTGTCATCCCATTGCTCATCAATTTGCTTGAGTGGGCACCAGTAACGTCTCCATTGTGAGATTTGTTGTTACTGTGTTTTTCATATTGGATAAGCCACAGGTAGCTTTCCGGGCTCTGCCATGTAGGATCTGAATTTATACAGTTACTAATCCTTAGAGAATCCACTATCCCATCCTTGTATAGTGCTAATACTTATCCTTGACCCTATGCCTAAATAAGAATTATACTTTTGTCATGTAAATTAAGTACCAGGAGCCTCTTGTAAATACTGTTTTCTTGGTATATATTTTCCATCTTTTTAAGATACTCTATTATTTATCACTGTAGCACTGTCATCCCATTGTTCATGGATTTGCTCAAGCAGGCACCAGTAACATCTCCATTGTGAGACTTGTTACTTTTTTTGGCATATCAAATATGCCACAGGGAGTTTGCCAGGCTCTGTTGTGCAGGCAGGATACTCTTGGTAGCTTGCCGGGCTCTCTGAGGGGGATGAGGAATCGAACCTGGGTTGGCCATGTGCAAGGCAAATGCCCTACCTGCTATGCTATCGCTCCAGGATCTATTATTTATATTCAAAGTAATTTTATGTAGTAGTTAATGTATGTTTGCTTTTTATCCTGCATTATCTCATTCCCTATTTTTATTTGATAACTTTAGGGGGTCAGAGAGATAGTAAGTACCATGGGTAAGGCATGGGTAAGGACAGCCTAGATTCAATCCCTGGCAGCAATCCCTCTATAGTTCCCAGAGTCCCACCAGGAGTAATCTCCAAGTGAAGAGTCAAGAGTAAGTCCTGAGCACAGCTGGATGTGTCTCCAAAACTAAAAATAAAATAAAATAAAATAAAAACGTAGTATTTTTAAACTAATTCCACTTAATATAATCAATATGTAGATGAACTTCAGAATAACATTTTGATATTTGTTTTCCATAAATTTTATTTGTCACAGCTTTTCTTATCTCTCTTTGCACTGCCAATTTTTTGATTAAAATAACTTTAGCATTGAATTTTATTTTATTTACCAATTTAGCTCTCTCTCTCTATATATATATATATGTATATATATATATATATTTAGGTCATGCTCTACAGCAGCATTTCTCATCTAACAGTCCTATGGTCAGGGAATTTCAAGGTAGCCACAGATGAAAATTGCATTAATGGGAGGAGGGACACGACTAGGCTATGGAGCGGGGACAACTCACAGCATGGAGTGGACAATAAGGAAATTAAATAAGAAAGGGGTCATGGTTGGGAGAGGTTGAGCAATACTACTCCAAAGTATGGTTTTCCAACTGTACCACTATTATGATATTCAGACAAATTGAGATTTGCTGAAAAGGCTAAATAGGGTCTACAGGAGGTTTGGCAGCAACTTGATTGGTTCCTACTGAATATTGATAACAGACAGTAATAGGAATTGTCAAATAGCCTATTGGGTGTAAAATTGCATATGTCTAATCTGAGTAAAATTGTGGGCAGTGCTGTAGATAAAAGTGTACATATGTATATGTATATATGTATATCTATGTGCATAACATATATATATATACATACAAGATTTTGCCTTTCACAATCAACTTAGACTTTAGAATAATATTATACCTTTTTAAGGAAAATATCAGAATTTCACAATTACTGAATATTATGTGAGCCCCTGAATATTACATTGTCAGTTGTATATCTGCATGCATAAAAACAAAAAATCTGCTACAACATTTGATTTTATGTTCTTAATAATTTAAATACCTTGGGAAAATGAGCCTAAAATTGAAACAAGCAATTGTAATCTCTGCTATTGTTCCTTCACTAGTGATATTCTGATTTTTTTCTCATGTATAACTTTTCTTCAACAAAAACTAATATGGCAGAATTTTATTTTCAGAAGGCTTGCTGGTTACAAATTCAAGATCTTACCATCCAGGACACACTTACACTTTTGAAATAAGTTTTTTTTATAAAAATTATTTATTCATTTTAAATAAATTTAATACATTAAAATATCATTCCCTTAATTTTTACCTTTACTCATTCTCATGATAATTTTTTTAATTATTCTAATTATTATTAATATGCACTATACTATAGTATTGCATACTATAGGTGTGTATATAGGTGTATATAGCATGATATTTAATTCTGACATCAACAGCTTTTCTTTCACTATTATTTTATATGCTATTTTATATGCTATTTAATTGAACTCAATTTAAATTTTTAGGAATAGATATATGTCTTATTATACGTCTCATGTGTTTGGGATACACTGTTTCTCACAACTCAAGGAAAATATGAGAAAGAGCCACTTTCATCTATGCTCATTACACTAACGTTGATAACACCATTTAAGCATCACTGTATCTTACAAACAAATAAAACTATTGCAGAGAAATCCAAGGGATATAGGTAAGTATATAAGTATATAAAGATTCTATGTTTATCCACAAACAGTACACACAATGGTACAAATCTCTGAAGCTGTATCTTTTTGTAAACTTGAAAACATCTTAATATTATTTTTTCAAAGATATTTCTCTACTCAATATTATATTTTTAAATTTCATTATTTTGTTTTTTGGGTCACACCTGGTGGAGCTCAAGGATTACTCCTGGCTCTGCACTCAGGGATCACTCCTGGTGGTACTCAGAGGACCATATGTGGCACCAGGGATCAAACTCCTGGGCATTTGTACTTGTTATTATTTTATGCTCCTCATATTACAGTTACATTAAAATTAGAAATTTTTATGTGATTTCCACATATCCAAGGTTCTATGAATCTTTATAAAAATGTTTAAATTTTTTAAAAAATTTTTTGTTCTTCAGATTGTATGTGCTTTTTTTTTTGTTTTTTGTTTTTGAGTCACACCTGGCAATGCACAGGGGTCACTCCTGGCTCTGCACTCAGGAATTACCCCTGGCGGTGCTCAGGGGACCATATGGGATGCTGGAAATTGAACCTGGGTCGGCCGCGGGCAAGGCAAATGCCCTACCCACTGTGCTGTCGCTCCCGCCCCTGTGCTTTTTTTTTTTTTATTGAGGCACCATCACAAACAAAGTTATTCATAGTAGAGTTTCAAGACTACAATGTTCCAACACCGATCCACCACCAGTTTAAATTTCTTTACACCAATATTCTCTGATTTTCTACCTTAAACATAAAGCCCACCCAAGCCTGTTTTTTAGGCACAGACATTTTTTAAATTTGGTAAAGTTGTCTCTTTTGCCACTATTTAGATTCTGCCATTGATTCATCAAATGAATTTCATATAAGACAAAGTTGTAAAATTACGTTTGTCTTCTTTTTTTACTTTCTATTTCTTTATTAATGACTTCTATTTTTCACACATTTCAAGAATGTTCACTCCCAAGTAATGTGCTTGCTTGTTTTTATTTTGTATTTTGTTGTCAGCATTTAAATTTTGATCCTGTTTATATCATTTGTTGTATCTTGCAATTCTTTTTCTGTTTTGCCACATGATTAATTTTATTAGGTTCAGACCACAAATTTTGCTTCCTGTGGTAGTTGTAAAGAAAACTTTGAGTCTGACCAATGGTTATGTCACTTATTTTGAAATATTGAGATAGTTTATGTTGTAGTTGAATTTTCAATTATTTTGCTTAGTCTTCTTAAGTTTATTCTGTTGTATATTATAATAGTTGGCTAAAAACAGGTTTAAAATTTGTGTCCATTAATATAAAGATAGGTTTATATTTGTGTCCATTAATATTGTGCCTAGAAGAATATTAATTCCAATAACCATCTCATCTAAAGCTTTACCACTTAATACTTTTCTTGACTTTGTATAAATAAGGGCAGAAAGATCAAACTCTTTTGGAGTTTTGGTTGATTGTTATTCTGTACTGGATCATAACCATCAATCAAGTCTAATAGAAAACAAGAAGGGTATTTCTGTTTGGTTTTTTTTCCACCAAATAGTGACCTTTCTCTGATATTCTGGCTTGTAAAATATGGAGAACGTCTTGCATTGCTTCTTGATTGCAAAAACTGTTTCTTGCAATCTAATCAATGAAAGAAAAGAATATAGGAAGAATCATAATGAGATTCTATATGATACAAGTATTCTTCAAATTTAAATTTGCTATTTCAACTTGTTTTGGTTATAATCTATAGGAGAGGTTGACTATAGGAGACTCATTATAGTTTGGCGATATTAGACTACGTTATTCATTTAAAATTTTGTCCAAAAATATTGTCTAACAGTTGGAGTCAATACTACTGGGAAAAGTTAATGGAAGAGGACTGAGAGGGTATTGATTACATGGCAAAAAAACCATATTTTAAATTAGGATTCTTAGGAAAAGTATCATTTTATTAATGATATGTGAATAAATATTTGAGGATAACAAAGGACATAACAAAGTAATCTCTGAAAACTATTTTAAGCAGAGGAAGTTATGCTAAGGAGAGAATAATAAGAGAAAATACTTAAAGGCTCTGTCATGTAAGAGAACCAGGCAATTCTAATGTCTTTGTTTTAAGAGTAAGAATGCGACAATTCTTGGAGGAGTATTTAAAAATATCTTCAAAACTTTATTCATATCTAGTATACAGCAATGTGAACACTTTTTAAAGGTAAAATTTAAAATAGTTTGATATATATTACTATCACTGTCACTGTCATCCCCTTGCTCATCGATTTGCTCAAGCGGGCACCAGTAACGTCTCCATTGTGAGACTTGTTACTGTTTTTGGCATATCGATTACACCACAGGGAGCTTGCCAGGCTCTGCCATGTGGGCGAGATACTCTCAGTACCTTGCCTAGCTCTCCAAAAGGGGCAGAGGAATCGAACCCGGGTCTTCCGCGTGGAAGGCAAACTCCCTACCCGCTGGGCTATCAACTGTGAAAATTGTCATTGTAAGACACATAATATTTCATATATGTTGCTTCAATAAATTTTTTATTCTTTTTTCTGTAATATACCCTGTTTCCAAGGCTTCATCAACAAGATTTTGCCCAGAGAAATTGTATAGATGCAATAATACAGTATAATTCCTATCTTCTGGTTTATTTGTCTCTTACTGAGTATATTAAGATTCATCTGCATATGGTATACACTAGGCAGTTTAGTTAGAATATGGAATAAGTATTATGTGGAAATCATGTGGAAATGTTTGTTTATCAAATAATTTTGATGAGTATTTTTTGTTCACAGCTAAAATAAAATATTTTTGTTTACAGCTGGAGCAATAGCATAGTGGTAGGGTGTTTGCCTTGCATGCAACAGACCCGAGTTCAATTTCTCTGCCCCTCTCAGAGAGTCCAGCAAGCTACCGGGAGAATCTCGCCCACATGGCAGAGCCTGGCAAGCTACCCATGGCGTATTCAACATGCCAAAAACAGTAACAAACAAGTCTCACAATGGAGACGTTACTGGTGCCCACTCAAGCAAATCGATGAGCAACGGGATGACAGTGACAGTGATAGCTAAATTATTGTGTACAAAAATATTCCATGATCATAAACCTGCATAATTAAACTGATATAGTAGTAATAAGAAATTGATGGTAATGTTCCAGGACACAGGTGAATGTACATGATCAATCACTTTCTATAAGGCAATGGAAAAGTGGATCTTGATATCAAATGTAATGCAGTTTATTCTAGAAACTGAAGATGACCAAATATGATTTTTTAAGTGTGTACAATGTTTTAAGAAAACTATAAAACTTCATGAAGAAAATTATCAAAGAAATGAATAAATTATCACCTGCTCACAGATTAGAAGAGTGTAGAGTTGAGGTGTTAGATACACCAAATATAATGCATAAATTTACTATAATCCAAATGAAGATCCCAGAAGGAAATTATAAATTTATTTATAAAACTAATTTTAATTAGTTTGCATATAAAAGAAAATATTTTAAATAGTTAAAAAATAAGATGATGAAAGTTTTAGAAGATACAACTTCAAGACTTACTAAAAATAAGACATTGTCAATAAGACATTGTGTTACTGGAAAAAGAGCAGATACATTGGTACACATTAATGGGCTGCTCAATACTGAAAGTCAGATCATGTACATTGTGACAATTATTTGCCAAAATGGCTTCATCAATTATAACAAAAAAATCACTCTTTAAAGGGATGTTGAGAACATGAGGAACTCTTTGGAGAGTTCAAGAGGTTAAGAAAGAACTTCTATAGTTTCCACTTTAAAACTGCTATGAATAAACAAATAAATAGCTTTGCAATATGGACCTCACAATAGTTTGCTGAATATGATGATTATTTAAATATGGTGAACACTTACATTTTTAATTGTCAATAGCATTGAGGATGTTTCATATGTCAATTTTAATCTATATAATTTGATTAAGAGCTCATTAAGATGTATTATCCACTTCTACTAAATTATTGGTATCCATTTTTCTCATATATATATGATATATATGCTTAGTATAATATTTTTATTGACAATTTGTTCATGAAGTGTATAATGTGTACATATTTTCCTCTTGATAGCAGTTTTTGTTACTAAGTTCATGAGGGAATTAGATAACTAATTTAAAATTTATGAATGTCTGTCTATGGCATTGGTTTAATTATTAAGTTGGCAACTTAGAATGATTTTAATTTTTTCAAAGATAAATTGAGTAATATTACAGATTGCAATAATCATCTGAATAAAATTAAAAATATCACCTAACTAAAATAGTATTGATTATACTATGTAAAAGATAGATTCAAAATATTGGTGCATGGACCAATTTGTGTAAAATTCTATTCCACCAGAATTTTCCATTGTGAATTTTTAAATTTTATTTATTTATATTTGGGTGGGGGGCAGGAGCGATAGCACAGCGGGTAGGGCATTTGTCTTGCACATGGCAAACCCAGGTTTGATTCTTCTATCCCTGTCCCTCTCGGAGAGCCCAGCAAGCTACCAAAAGTATCCCGCCCACACTGCAGAGGCTGGCAAGCTACCCATGGTGTATTCAATATGCCAAAAACAGTAACAACAAGTCTCACAATGGAGATGTTACAAGTGCCCACTAGAGCAAATTGATGAGCAATGGGATGACAGTGCTACAGTGCTATATTCGGGGAGCTTACACCAAAGTGTTTACACCTAGCTCTACCCTCTGATCATTTCTGGCAGTATTCATGGAACCATAGGAAGTGCTGAAGATTAAACCTGAGTCAAGTATGTGCTAAGCAAACACCCTACCTGTTATATTATTACTTTAGTCCTCAGAATCTTTCTTTTTATCAAACTGTACATACTTTTATGGTTGAGATAGAGAACATCCTGTCCCTACACATTTATAAATACATTGCATCTTTTACTTAGTTCTACAAACTTCTGCCATCTTCAGTAACAACAGGCAGTATACCTGAGAGCTAAGGAGAAAGTTCCATAAATGAATCCTTGAATGTGATTTTAGGAGTGTCTATCAGAGGCTGAAGATATAACTAACTGAGTTTTATGTAACCTTAGCTTTGGACACATCAAGAGATATAAAAGCCAATGTTTATCCTTACAAATGGTATAGACTACTGGATACATTTAGATCACTCTTTTTTAATAAATATTCTCACAACTCGATCCCTGATTTGCTTTGTCCGAACCCCATAAATGACTGGGTTTAAAGATGGAGGGACAACCACATATAAATTGGCAAGAAGGATATGGATGTAGCGAGGAACATTTTTACCAAACCGGTGAGTCATAAAGGAGAAAAATGCAGGTGTGTAAAAAGCTAAAATAACACAGACATGTGAACCACACGTGCTAAGTGCTTTGAGTCTGGCATCTCTAGAAGGAAGTCGGAACACAGCTCGAAGTATCTGAACATAAGAAAGGGCAATAAGGATTAAGTCAAAGATGAGCGCAGCAATGGTAAATAAACCATAGATGATGTTGACTCTTATGTTAGCACAGGCAAGCCGGGCGATTCCCATATGTTCACAGTAGGTATGTGGTATAATGTAGTGTCCACAGAAAGGCAGTCGTTTAAGAAGAGGGCAGAAGGGAATAACAAGAAGCACCGGTCTCCCTACTACAAAAGAGGCCATGAGGGCTACCACTTTGTTGGTGAGAATAGTGGTATATCTCAGTGGGTAACAGATGGCAACAAAGCGGTCAATTGCCATGGCCAGGAGTACAACAGATTCCATACCCGTGTAGGTGTGGATAAAAAACATTTGGATGAGGCAGCCTTCAAAGCTGATCTCCCTAAGGTTGAACCAGAATATGCCGAGCATCTTGGGGATGGTCGAAGTAGAGAGGCCTAGATCGATAAAAGAAAGAAGAGCCAGAAAATAGAACATGGGTTGATGAAGACTTTGTTCCGTCTTGATCACGAACATAATTGTGATATTCCCCACAAAGGCTACTAAGTAAACAACAAAGAAAGGGAATGCAATCCAGACATGGAAATCTTCCAGACCAGGTATGCCCAGCAGGAGGAATGCAGAGGGATATGAGCTAGTGTCATTGACAGAAGACATCCTGGTGGAGACGTTTATAAAACAATGAGTTCTTCAGTATTTCTGGGGAGACATAAGGGAATATACGGCAGGTGAATCACTACATATTTATATATGCATACACATATATAGGAATGGCTAGTAAAGTCTTACAAACATAATAGAAGTGAATTTCAAAAACATTAGCACTGTAGCACTGTCTTCCTATTGGTTTTTTTTTTTTTTTTTTGCTTTTTGGGTCACACCCAGCGATGCTCAGTGGTTACTCCTGGCTTTGCACTCAGGAATTACTCCTGGCGGTGCATGGGGAACCATATGGGATGCCGGGGATCAAACCCGGGTCGGCCGCGTGCAAGGCAAACGCCCTACCCGCTGTGCTATCGCTCAGGCCCCTGTCTTCCTATTGTTCATAGATTTGCTCGAGCAGGCACCAGTAGCATCTCCATCGTGAGACCTGTTGTTACTGTTTTTGGCATATGAAATATGCCATAGGTAGCTTGCCAGGCTCTGCTGTGTGGGTAAGATACTCTCGGTAGCTTCCTGGGCTCTCTGAGAGGGACAGAGGAATCAAACCCGGGTCAGCTGTGTGCAAGACAAACACCCTGCCCACTATGCTATCGCTCCAGTCCAAAAAAAAAAAATTAACCTCAGATATATTTAAATTAAAGCTTATCATATTTAATAATCCACCAGAGATTATAGAAGGCAAAACTCAGATTTTCTTGTGATTTGGCATAGTGATAAATAATCTTCATATTTCTATCATAAAATGTTCATCTATATATTATAGTGTCAGATAAAATAATACCAGTAACCTGCATAGGGTTAACAATTTCAAGATACTTTGGTTACTTGTTTGAGCAAAATATGAAAAATAAGATTCAATAATGTTAAGGAAAAAATGGGTGAGGATTTGTAATTGGACGAAAATTTGTATAAGATAATCAAGAAGTTATCAATTTATGAGACTCATCTGCCTTACATCATACCCTCTTTCAAGGTTTACTTTTCATAACTTCTTCAGTAACACTGTATACATATACACAAGTATATATGTATCAAATGTTACTGGATTTTGTGGTGTGGTGGCTGAATTTATTATTAGACTTTATATCCTTCTGTTTGGTAGGAATTACTTGTAGCACTGCATTGGAGAGCATGTGGTGCTGGGTATTTAACTCAGGTCTTAAATATGCTAGATATGTTGTTTACCAAGATTTTTTTCCCTTTCACATAAATTTAAAACTTTGATTAACCATATAAAGAGATAATTTTAAAGTATGTGAAAAAAATATTTTTTTATTTATAACTGGTTATAAAATTTAGAACTCAAACATAATATTGCCAAGATTATTTCAAAAGACTAGAAAGGTGTTTTTGAGGTTGGATTCTATAAAATTGATTAAAAATTCTATTAAAAACCTATAGCTAATATCATAACAAATAGTTAAACACTGAACTTTAATTTTAGGATCATAGGATTAGGAATAAAGAGAATGTCTGTAGCACTGTAGCACTGTCATCCGTTATTCATAGATTTGCTTGAGTAGGTACCAGTAACGTCTCCAATGTGAGACTTGTTGTTACTGCTTTTGGCATATCGAATACGCAACGGGAAGCTTCCCAGGCTCTCCCATGTGGGTGGGATATTCTCAGTAGCTTGCTGGGTTCTCTGAGAGGGGTGGAGGAATTGAACCCTGTTCAGCCGCGTGCAAGGAAAACGTCCTATCCACTGTGCTATAATGTTAATTATATTATATATTGTGTTGGAGGTTCTAATGAAGTTGAAGAAAAAAAGAAAGAAAAGAGAAAGAAAGAAAAGAGAGAAAGAGGAAGGAAAGAGAGAAGAGAGAGAGAGAGAAAGAAAGAAAGAAAGAAAGAAAGAAAGAAAGAAAGAAAGAAAGAAAGAAAGAAAGAAAGAAAGAAAGAAAGAAAGAAAGAAAGAGAGAAGAAAGAGAAAGAAAGGAAGGAAGGAAGGAAGGAAGGAAGGAAGGAAGGAAGGAAGGAAGGAAGGAAGGAAGGAAGGAAGGAGGGAAGGAGGGAAGGAAGGAGGGAAGGAGGGAAGGAGGGAAGGAGGGAAGGAGGGAAGGAGGGAAGGAGGGAAGGAGGGAAGGAGGGAAGGAGGGAAAGAAAGAAAGAAAGAAAGAAAGAAAGAAAGAAAGAAAGAAAGAAAGAAAGAAAGAAAGAAAGAAAGAAAGAAAGAAAGAAAGAAAGAAAGAAAGGAGAATATTAAAAGTATCTATGTTAAGACTAAATATCTTTAGTGACTATTACTATGAGTGTTATTTAGTTTTAACTCCTAGTATCTTCCTTCTTATCCATACAAGAAACTTTTAAGTTAAATGTCAATTATGATATATTCTTTATTTGATATTAATTGATGATAAAATTTACTCTGAGTAATGAAAAATTTGACAACTATCAAGCATCCTAATGATTTTTTCTATCATATGTTCTGTAATTTCTTCTCAGAAAATTTTTAGACTTTCATTATTTGGCAAATAATACAAGAGTTTCATGTTCTTATAGAATCAAATGTATTTTGTAACACATTCGACATTTATTTTATTATTCAGTATTGGGATTCAAACTTGTTTTATGAAGTCAGAGGCCTAGCAAACTGGGAATATATATAGTATTATCTTTAGAGTGCATAATATTCAATACAGATTCATATTTAGCTCTTTTTCTGTTTTATTTCAATAAAGCTCTCTTTCTTCGTAAAGATAAAAATAGATTTATACTAAATGTTTTATAAATATTCTCACTTATTTCCTAAAATAGGTCTACCACACAGATCTTATACTAGATTCACAAACAGCTAGTGTTCAGTGGGTCTAAGAAACGTATTTCAAAATAGATTCAACATAAGTTGAGCAATTAGAATTTAAATGTGTGTTTCTCTCCCAATTAGCAAATTTTATTTGGAGAGTATTGCTTTTCCTAAATGGCAAGAGAGGTGGTACAGAAGTTAAGGTGCTTGCCTAGTATGAATGAGGTGACAGCTATAACCCTAGTTTAACGCACTGCATCGCCTACGATTCCCCAAACACTGCCAAGCATGGTACTTAAACACAGAGTCAGGTATGACCCTTGAGCACCCAAAGGTATTGTGCTCCACAGCCCCCAAAAGAAGGAACTTTGAAACCCTCTGAGTACACAATCCACAGTACCTAAAATTAAAAATAAAAAAGTGCCTGTCTTAGAGGCAGGATGTTGAGTGCGAGGAAACTGGAGATATTGGTGGACAGAAGCAGACACTGGTGAAGACACTGGTGTTAGAGCAGTGCATAACTGAGATTCAATCATGAATAACATTGTAGTCATGGTAATTTTTATAAGAAACAGCTTCCAATGAAAATGTAATTATTTAAAGATTAAGAAAAGTATGGAAATAATTATATACATTTAGAAAAATATTATTACTGTTAATGCTTTAAAATTTTCCTGTATGACTCATGGTTTTTAGTAGTCAAACTTTAAAAATGTGTGTGTATGTCTCTGTGTGTGTATTCTTTTAGAACAAAAGGAAAAGGTGAACAGTCTGAACATGAAGTACCTAATAAAAGACAGTGGGGAAAATCTAAGTGTGATTCCAGGACCAGGAAGAGGTGAGACAGGGAAAGAAAGCCTTCTAGATTTGAACAAAACAATGAAAATATGTTGAATCTTTGTAGAGTGCATAAAATAAAGGTAAATAAGTTTCAGGAGCATGATTGGCTAAGAAAGGGAATTGTAACTGAAAGATAAAAAGTGGAACTGAAGCTATAGCACAGCCTAGGTAGCTGATTTGCCTTGCATGCAACCAATCCAGCTTGGATGGAGACACATTATGTGGTCCCATCTCTGGCAGGAATGATCCTTGAGCACAGAGCCAGGAGTAAGCCCTGAGCATGGTATAGCCAAAAAAAAAGCAAACAAAAATTAATTAAAAACATAAAATAAAATGTAGAAAGTGAGGCCTGTTATTTTATCTAAAATAACATCTCCACCCCTATTTGCTATTATGCAGAGGATACTATCTTATAAGCAAATTCTTAGTGTAAAATCAAATTATTAGTAGAGCAAAGAGGAAATTTCAATAACTGAGAGTACTTTAGGATCTCAGAAATATCTCAGAAAGTTTTGAAGCTTTCTGATCAAAATCCTCTTAATGGTCAGAGGAAAAGGCAGTTCTTTTTATCTCTGATTCTGACATCATCATAATAGTTCTAATTTAGGGTTAAAAATAGATGACATATTCAAACATAAAAACATCCTACATCTAATTTCTAAAGCTGACAAACTTTATTGCATTAATTTTTATGTGCTTGGGTACGGTTGGTGTCCAAAGTCTCAGTAGAGGGCTGTTGATACTCACTGTCATTAATGGGATGTTCATCTTAGAGGTGAAGCGGCACCTCCTTCCTACCCCTGCTTCCTTCTCAAAGATTATAAAGATGCAATTTTATTTGAAGGACATGTCATTTATATGGTAATTTAGGTCTTTCTAGACTTAAAATGCTAATTGCCATCCATTCTATGTCAAATCCAACCCTCCTTGTGCTGTTTTTTTTTTTATATCTATTCAGAATCCATTCATTTGTTATGAGGAAAATATATTTGGCATTCCAAAACACATCCTTTAAACCTAGACAAACACAGATTTATTTTTGCCAGTCTTTCATGAATTTAGGAGAGTCAAACGATGTATTTTGTTTGTTTGTTTGGGGCCAGACCCTGCTATACTCAGTGCTTACTATTGGCTTGCACTCAGGTTCCACTCCTAGAAATGTTTAAGGAACCATATATGTGGCACCAGGGATCAAAATCAGATTAGCCATGTGCAAGGAAATCACCCTTCCCACAGTACTATATCTTCAACCACTATGAATATTTTTTTAAAATTTACCTAAAAGTACTGAGATAATTATAGTACCAAAACATTCTGTTTCCTGCTTCTTTAATTTTAATTAATAAAAGAGTATGTGTTGCATGCTATGCATCAAAAAATATCTTGATTTTGGATTCCTAGTAATAAAAATAATATTATAAGAATCTGCCAATTTTGCATTCTATTGTAAGACTTGGTGTTACTGTTTATTTTATTAATAAAATAAAGCAGCTTATCAATAGCCTAATGATGAAGCATGCAATATAAATTCCTACCATCCAGTCAAAATTAAAATTTATCTAATTGGATGAGAAGTTGTTTCGAGTATGCATGATATTAAAAGTGTATTTTGTACATTTAGTAGAAAACATATAATAAAACTTCCCATATCCCTTCATTGGCACCTATTTGTGAAAGACTTTCCCTTGAATAAATACATAAATTACATGAATTTTATTCTGAATCCTAGGCCAGAATGTTAGATTTGACTCTGTTCAAACACAGTGAAATTCTAGAACTCAAATTCTCCTATTTTAATTCCTCAAATGTGAGAAATGCTATCATTGTTATAGAATCTTGTCCTCAAGCACAGTTAAGAAAAATATCTTTACTGAAATTACACACTAAGGAAAAAATTTATGCAATATGAAGAGAAAGCAAAGTATGGCTGTAGTGTTAGCACAGTGGGTAGAGCATTTGCTTTGCATTCGGCCAACCCGGGTTCGATTCCTCTGCCCCTCTCAGAGAGCCCGGCAATCTACTGAGAGTGTCTCTCCTGCACGGCAGATCCTGGCAAGCTACCATTAGCATATTTGATATGCCAAAAACAGTAACAACAAGCCTCACAATGGAGACATTTCTGGTGCCCACTAGAGCAAATTGATAAGCCAACGGGATGACAGTGATACAGTGATACAGAGAAGGAAAAAATGAACAAGAGTAATTTTTGAATTCGGAGTTCAAAACTTA
This sequence comes from Sorex araneus, assembly GCF_027595985.1. Taxonomy (NCBI): domain Eukaryota; kingdom Metazoa; phylum Chordata; class Mammalia; order Eulipotyphla; family Soricidae; genus Sorex; species Sorex araneus. The sequence continues at coordinate 104,344,367 of NC_073307.1, read as the reverse complement.
CAACTAAGATATCACAACAATTTTACTTGTTCTGTATACCACCTTGATTTTCATAATTCTGAACTCTGATACTCACCTCTGCTCATATTCACAGTTAAGAACACTGAACAGTGCCTGGGTGGTGGCTTTCTCACTGTCGCTGAAATAAAGGAAGATGTGCACTTTTATCTATGATATATCTATAACTGTTACTGCCTAATGTTACTTCAGGAAATTCTTCTCAACGTCCACTTTGCTTTACTACATTTGTTTTTTTCTTGTTGGAAAGCTCATAATATAAAAATGCAATCTATCTACCTGCTCAAAGACAATCTTCTGCCTCTGAGAGCATCACACAGGCCTTCATATCCAGGGTCACTCAAGACAGACATTTTATGCAGAAGACATAAGTCCCCTGAGAAACCTTGGGATAATCTCCTGAGAGAGAAGAATATTTTAGATCCCAAGTAATTCTAAGTCTGGTAGTTAAAACCTGTATAGATGGTATCCGGAAATGCTTTCTATATTTTGTTTTTTAGGTACATTGATCTTATATGTATATTATCTGAATTCTCATATTTTAGGAACTCTAATTTTTTAAATAATTTTATTCATTTTATGTTAGTGGTTACTCATATTTTATTCACATTTCTAAGTTAGCAATTATACTCACTGCTTTATATAGTTTTAAAAAGTTATATAGTATTTTAAGTAATATAGTAAGATACTGATATCTAAATTTCTCTTTCTGTTTATATTAAATGATAGTAAAAAGATTAAGGAATTTGTTTTGACTAAATCATTCATTTAAAATATTTATTACATAATAGTTGTCTGATGATGAGTAAGTCACTTATTTTTTTAATATGTGTGAGTTACCTAAGAACCGATTGTTGTTGCTGAAATATTAAAAAGATCTCACATGACTGGATATATTAATAATCAAATCATCTGTTGTTTCATAATGTTTTTTATTTGATACATTTTTGATACATACATAGATACAAAGATCTGATATTTTTGCTCTTAGTTTCATATATAATTGCCTGCTAAAAGATGTACTTATTGGGCAGAGATAAAATACATACAGTAGATTATGTGGCTTCCATGAGACTGATCATGTTTAGTACTTGGTACCATATATAATCTCCTGAGAACTGCCGTGAAATGATGCCTGATGGAGAGCAAGGAATAGGTCCCAGCACTCTCCCCCACAAAAAATAAAACAAAGTTAAATTATGCATTTGTATGCAAATACAAAGTTAAATTATGTATTTGTTTGCACACTTTAATTTATTAGGATGAGACATAAGTTGTTTATATTTCAACTTTTGAATGCTATTTATACCTATATAACAGTGATGTTAATATATAATATTGTATTTTCTTTTATATACTTACCTTTATACTGGGAATACAACATCCTTGCTACTTCATTTTGAAGATAAAAACTTAAATAATTTAAAATTATAAAACTGTCTGAATAATTCAGATTTTTCGATATGAGTCTTTTATTGACTTGAGTTTTATACAAGTATATATTTGCATTAATTACTAATGTCCACCTTTTCTACTATTTGCTTCTGCAACAATATTTTCTTTATAATGGTATATAGATTTTAGTTCTGACTCCATATATGACAGAGTTAAGCATTGATGGCACAACATAACGATTAGCCAGGAGAATGTGAATATAGTGGGGGACATTTCGGCCAAAATGGTGTGTCATAAATGAAAAGAGGACTGGTATGTAGAAGGCAAGGATCACACACACGTATGCTAAGGGACTTGGGTCAGGTTTCATTAAAAGGAATACGGGAAACAGCATGTAGTATTTTGACATAGAACATGACAATGGTTATGATGTTAAACACTAGGTTCCAAATCACACATAAGCCATAGATAATATTGATTTTGATACTGGCACAAGGGGCTGGAGCGATAGCACAGCAGGTAGGGTGTTTGCCTTGCATGCCGCTGACCCGGGTTCAATTCCTCCATACCTCTCAAAGAGCCGGGCAAGATACAGAGAGTATTGCACCCTCAAGGCAGAGCCTGGCAAGCTACCCGTGCCCCATTCAATATGCCAAAAACAGTAACAACAAGTCTCATAAGGGAGACATTACTGGTGCCTGCCTGAGCAAATCGATGAACAATGGGACAGCAGTGCTGCAGTGCTACTAGCACAAGAAAGTCAAGCAAGACCATGTGTTCACAGTAGGTATGGGGAATGACATGATTCCCACAGAAAGGCAACATCAAAATCAGAAATACAAATAGAGTGGTAAAAACAAATGCTCTCTCTGATACATCAAGACCAATTAGAGCAACAACCTTACTGGTGAGAATGGTGCTGTATCAAAGTGGATTATACATGGCCACATAGCAGTCATGAGCCATTGCCACAAGGACTGCTGATTCCATAAGGGTCAATCTGTGAATGAAAAACTTCTGAGTAAGGCAGGCTTCTAAGAAGATCATTCTGTGGTTGATTCAGAAGATCCCAGGCATGTTAGAGATGATAGCTGTGGGTAGACCCAAGTCAGTGGTAGCCAACATGGCCAGAAAGTAAACTATCGGTCACTATAGGCTGCTCTTAGCCTGAAGTAAATAGTGAATAATGAATTGTCCACAGTGTATCATGTACAGAACCCAAAAGGGAATGCCAGTCCAGATGCGTGGTGTTCAGTGCTGAAATTCCCAGAATCAAGGATGTAGGGTGGAACTGAGTGTCATTGAGACAGGACATCATGCTTGGAAACGCATCACTCATGGCCCTTACACATAGTTACACATACACATAGTTATTAGTTAGTCTGAAGGGCCTCACATCAAACTGTAATGTTTTAAACCTAAAGAAGATTAAGAACCCATACAAATCAGCACTTTTGTCTTTCTCATTTAGATTATACAAGAAAGTCATTGTCTAAAGTGAGGATGTTAAGTAGTCAATGAGAAGACTTTGAGAGAATTTGTGGAATGGAATGTGCAAAAATTTCACATAATTAATCTTTGTCAATAACTTTCTATATTTTTGCATCACTACAAATTTCCAAAGGAACAGTAGGAATTATGATTAATATTAGGTTCAGTGATAACAGGATGGATATTATATAGATATTAATTATTCAAAAAGTAATTCAAGAAGGATGTTCTTTGTGTCTGTGATAAATAATTTGGGAAACAGTATAATATGAGAAAGAAATAGATAACTTGGAGAGAGAGAAATTGTAAATATTTGAAAAGAAGATAAAATAAAGTAAGTATTGTTTGCAACATACACTCAGTGAAATGTCCTTGAGTTTTTCATCTATAATTTAGCAAATTTGTAATAGAATAGTGAATATTCTGAAATGAATAAAATAAATACCACTAATTATCAAATAGTTAAATTATGGGAATCACATTTCTGTGAACTTTAATGTAAATGTCAAGACAAGGTACTTTTAGGATTAATAATTCTTATATAACCATAAATTTTTCCCTATTTTCTCTTTTTTGACTTTTTTAATAATTTAGGAATTACTGGTGCCTGCTCTAGCAAATCGCTGGATAATGGGAGGACAGTGCTACAGTGCTACTGGTATTTGTTCAGCCAATGATTAAGCTGATTTAATTGGGCATGAACTCCACATTACTTTTTAATTTGATTGTATTACCATGAGATAGAGTTGTAATGCCTTCATGTTTGAGATTCAGCCATATGATGGAACACTCATCCCTCCACCAGTGCACACTCTCCATCACCAATGTCCCCAGTATCCCCCACCCCACATCCCAGTCCTTACCCTGCCTCTATGGCAGACAATCTCCCCAACACTCTCTCACAAATTTGGGGTATTATGTTTTCCTCCAATTTTCCCACCACCATTCAAGCCTACTTGCCAGTGGCAGATGCTAGATAATTTATTTTCCATTGCTTATTTTGAGTATCATGAGAACTTGTGTGGCCATGATTTTATATGTAAATTCCTAGATTGTAAATGGTTGAGTTCCAGAGACATCTCTGTATGGCACTAATCCATTTTGGGATTAAATTGAGAGTCTCTGGGCAAGACTGTTGGTGCGCTAGGACGGCAGCTAGAGGCAAACTGTGGGCATGACAGCCAGTCTTCTGGGCACGCAGGGACCCGGGGAGGGAATAACCTAGGTCCTTTGCCACCATGCTTCCTGGAGATTTAGTCCTAGAACCCCCATACCCAAGGCCTTGCTTGTGGAATGTCTTGATCAGTGGGATTCCATCTGTAGTAGGTGGGGAAGCTGCACCTGCTCCATCTGGGGTGGCCTGGTGATATTGGCATGGTATGGGGCCTGGAGAGATCTCTGGCAACTGTGATGTCTTCCAGGACTCACTGCTATGTCTCTGAGCCAGGGCTGTTGGTGCGCTCAGTTTCACATCACAAAATTTTTGGCAGATCTTGGTGAGATCCATCCTAGAGACAGTAGAGTTAGGCTGGGGGTATGCCAGTGATTTTGGACTGTGGAAGCTAATGGCTACAGGGGACTCTGCTTGGGTGGTAACAAGGCAACCTGCCCCCTCCAATTTACTTCAGTCTGTTCAACCATGCATGGGTCTCTGAGTTTAACTGTGGCTTTTGATCTCTTTCAAGATTTATTTAGGGGTCTCTGAAGCAAGGCCAGTAGTAGAGCTTACAGAGTGGAGCTGGAGTTGATTTATGGGGGTGACTGCCAGTGCTTCAATGTGTATAGGGAAGTGGGAGGAGGTAGTGGATCCCAACTCTGAGAAAGCTATGAGCTTGTATAGCTGAGCCAGAGGTAGTTTATAGGTGTGGCTCCCACAAACCTAACTTGTGGCGCATTAGTTTCTTGGTAAACTTGGTCCCAAGTTGTTGGGCTCTGGCCAAAGGCACAGTGGCAATTTTGGGGTATCAGGAACCTGAAGGCACCATCAGGCTGCTGATGCACTCGCCCCACAAGTACAGCCTGACCTGTAGGCAGCACCATACCCCTTTTAGTTTAGATGTTAGTTTTCCCTATTTTCATTATACCCACATACAATATACTTTAAGTAATCAGGAAAATTTTTTTGGCTAAGAGGTAAGATGATCATAGTTAAGGAATAAAAGTAAGCTACAGTTCTTATTTTTGCTGTTAAAGGAAAGAAAGTTTACATATTTTTAAGAGCTCAAAACCCTAACCCCCCAAAATAGAGAGAGTAAGAGAGAATGTGCCACAGAGGCAGGGGGTGGAAAGGGGTGTGGTTGTGGGTGTGGGGAGGGATTCTGGGAACATTCGTGGTGGAGAATGGGAACGGGTAGAGGGATGGATACTAGAACATTGTTTGACTAAAATGCAATCATGATAGTCTCTGAGCCTGTAACTGTATCTCACAGTGATCCTTTAAAATAAAAAAATAAATAAAAACTTAAAAAAGAGCTGAAATGATAATTCAAATAATTATATTCTGTAATGGCATCAGTAGTTAATGATGTACAAAAGGAATAAATTAACCAAGTAGAAGACACGTGTATAACAATGAAAATTTGTGGTCTGTTGTATCATTGCCATTTATTAAACTGGCATATGAAAAGTTTTATTCCAACTACCTACGATAATTAATGTTAACTAGTATTCTCATGATCATTATACAATAAATTAAGTGTATTATATGCCTAAAACTAACATAAGATGTATATCAATTCTTTCTAAATACAAACATTAAAATATAATTAGATTTCAGTTAACAACTTCATAACCTGTTTTATGTGTGTTTCTGCTTAAATACATGTGAATTGTGACATAGCTATTAAAAATTATTTAAGAGCATCAACTGGGAGCTCTTTGGCACTATTGCGGCAATATGGCAGATATCTTCGTTGACAATATCAACGAGGAATAAGATTGACTGGTTCAGCACCTCCACAATTGTTCAAGGAATGCCGAGAGAGAGAGAGAGAGAGAGAAAGCCACAAAAAGATGCCTGTCTTTGGAAACTCCAGCTCATTTGCCAACGTGGTTTGGCATAGCCTCAGCCAATCACAAGCTAATGTCCAAGCTCACAAAGCTGTGCAGAGAAGCAATAAAGGAAGACCTCAAAGAGAGAAGATCAGCAGCGTTGACGGATGCGGCAGAAGTCAGGCAAAGTATTTGCAGCATCCTCCTGTTCTTAGCCAACAATAAGACCAAGGTGATTGCCCTCCGATGTCCTGATGGATCTATCACAGCTTCCAGAAGGACAATGGAGAAGCTTATCCACGACTTCTACTCAATCTCTTCAATAGTCACATCCACCTGCCACATTCCAAATTCTGCAGGATGGATATGTCATTCCCAGGGTTCTCCCTACTGAAATCCGACACACCATTTCATTGGTAACAAAGCATACATCACCCAGTCCAGACAAGGTCAAACCCGAGCACCTGAAGAATCTGCCACTGGTACTTGTAAATACACTGGCTCTGCTCTTCACATGCTACCTGTCTAAATGCAAGGTTCCGTCCCAACAGAAAACCAGCAGGACCATCCTATTATACAAGAAGGGAGACATTCACAACATCGGCAACTATCGTCCAATCTGCCTGTTGTCTGTCATCTACAAGTTATTCACTCGAGTCATCCTGAATAGCATTGGCAGATTACTAGATGAAGAACAACCAAGTGAGCAAGCTGGGTTTCAAAAAGGATTCAGCATGATCGACCATATCCACACGGGTGATCAAGCTCATTGATGTTTTGCAAGTTCAAGATGCCGCTCTGTCTAACGTTAGTTGATTTAAATTAGGCCTTTGATTATGCTGAGACTAAAGTGGTCACTGAAGTCCTAGCCAAACAGGGCAATCAAACTCAGTACATCAGGATCCTTTGTGAGCTGTATTACAAATTCACGACCAGGATCTCACCATTCTACAGGGAAGTGATCATTGATGTAAAGAGAGGGGTTCAGTAGGGCAATACCATTTCTTTTTTTAAATTAATTTATTCTTTTATTGAATCACCATGTGGAAAGTTACAAAGTTTTCAGGTTTAAGTCTCAGTTATACAATGCTCGAACACCCATCCCTACACCAGTGCACATATTCCACCACCAAGAATCACAGTATACCTCCCCCCCACCTCCCCAGCCCCCCGCCCCGCCTGTGTAACTGATAAATTTCACTTTACTTTCACTTTACTTTGATGACATTCAATATTTCAACACAAAACTCCCTATTTTTGTTTGGAGTTTCTCCCCCCTAAAGCCGGACCTGCTGAAAAGGAAGCATTTGATTAATTTGTTTTCCATTGCTGAGAATGAAGAGGTGAAGAGATATGAGGTCGAATGGCCACACTAGTGGCTGCACGGTTTTGGATTTCTGTATTTTAGTAACTAAGTCCAGAGAAATATCTGTCAGAAATTGCATCATTGCAAGCTTTTACCTCTCAGCTACTTTATATTCCACATATGAGTGCAATCTTTCTATGTTTGTCTCTCTTTCTGATTCATTTCACTCAGCATGATACTTTCCATGTTGATCCACTTATATGCAAATTTCATGACTTCATGTTTTCTGATAGCTACATATATTCCATTGTGTAGATGTACCAGAATTTCTTTAACCAGTCATCTGTTTTTTGGGCACTCTGGATTTTTCCAGGTTGTGGCTATTGTTAACAGTGCTGCAATGAACGTAGAAATGCAGATGTCATCTCTACTATACCTTTTTGCCTCTCTGGATATATTCCCAGGAGTGGTATTGCTGGGTCAAATGGAAGCTCAATTACTAATTTTTTGAGAATTGTCTGTATTGTTTTCCAAAAGGGCTGAACCAGTTGGCATTGCCACCAGCAGTGAAGGAGAGTCCCTTCACTCTTTAATCCATTTTGATCTGACTTTTGTGCATGGCGATAGGTCGAGGTCTAAGCCCATTTTTTTGCATGTAGCTGTCCAGTTTTGCCAGCACAATTTGTTAAACATGCTTTCCTTGCTCCACTTCATATTTCTTAGGGCAATATCCTTTCATGAAAAACTCTTTAGTGCCACAGTCAAGAATGTCATTCGACCAGAATGAGAAGGAATGGGAGTGAAGATAGTTGGCAACTACACCACCTCCACTTCGCTGATGACATTGTTTTTATAACACCAAACATTAGCCAAGCAGCACGAATGCTGGCTGACTTCGACAATGAGTGTGGAAAGGTTGGACTGCAGCTGAATCTCATGAAGACAATGTTCATGAGAAATGGACTAGTTCCTGACATTTCATTTGCTCTCAATGAAACCAACATCTACAAATGCAGCAGTTATGTGAACTCAACATGATGAATGACCTGGCACTTCAGCTGCTCAGGAGGAAGAGAGTGGCGTGTAATGCCTTCAAGAGTGTCAAAGAAGTTGTTAAAAGGACCAAGAAACTCCGGCTCCAGGCACATCTTTTCGATTCCATCGTTCTTCATGCACTAACATACGTCTCAGAGACCTTGACCCTGTGAAACAGGATAAGAACTCCATTTGGGTCTCCGAAAGAGAATCAAAAGAGCTATGCTTAGAATATCATGTTTCACTCAAATGAGAGAAGTAATCTGGAGTTTCAGCCTCTGTCGATAATTGAGAGTCAGGGACACAGGTTCCTTTGCCAAGGCGTCGAAAATCAGATGGGCCAGACACAATGTGATTTGGAGATGACCACTGGACTAGAGCTGTTACCGAATAGATTCCATGGATGTCAAAAGAACCCATGGCCGCCCACCTGCAAGATAGACTTCTTCGTCAAGACCCTGAACAAACGGTTTGCAGTTCTTCTTGTTCCTGGAGCAAGCAGACATCACTGGGCTACATTAGCACATGACAGGGATGAATAGGGATATTACTGGCACCCGCTCAAGCAAATCAATGGGCAAAGGGATGACAAGTGATACAAGTGATACAAGACACTTATGATACTTACAGTTTATTTTCAGTTTGTTGTTAACACTAATATTAAGTCTTAGAAAATAAGAACAAAAACAGTATTAGTCATGCAAATTAAGTTGAATAATAATTTCAAAATGACTACATTATTTGTTTATATTTTCCTGAAATATATAATGGTTAATTATCTTTTTCTGTAATATTTGTATACCTTCTCACTATAATATGATTTTTTTATTAAAATGCCTTCTTATTACATGGATGAAGTTTCTAGCAACTTTCTTGTAGGGAGCCATTTTACCTTACTGATCTTATCCTATCACCATTTGTTTATCACTAGCTAAATGCCACACCCTGCATTTCTATTGAGGGTCCAGGCATGCATAATATACCACCTCCTCCCAGCAGGGAGGTGTAAATACTGTAACTGCCTTAGAATAAACTCCTTTTCTCCCTCCTTGAGACTTTGCTTCTGTTTATTCAGCTGCATCCCCTTCTCAGCCCCAGGAAGGGTTCTCCCTGCTGAGCAGGACAAGACCTCCACATTGACCTCCACACTTTCTTAAGACAACATGTAAATGTAAGAAATGATACTCTAGAAATAAATATTAAAAAATATATCTTTCTACTAAAATATCTGATCATTTCAAATATTTTATACAAATATTAATGCTATGTCCTTGAATTGACAATATTTAAGAATGCTGCAGTCCAAAACTGATAAATTTTTGTAAGCTGCTTATTTTTCTCCCATACAGTTTTTGTATTTCCCTTTTCATTTTTATAGCAGCATCCTTTGAAGTTCAAATTTTTAACTTAGTTAAGTTCAATTGGCAATTTTGTTTTTTATGTTTTATTATATTTTTAGCACAACTGGTAGGGCATTTACCTTGCACAAGGCCAAACCCGGTTCGATTCCTCTATCACTATCAGAGAGCCCAGCAAGCTACTGAGAATATCCCGCGTGCACAGCAGAGCCTGGCATGCTACATGTAGCGTATTCAATATGCCAAGAACAGTAACAAGTCTCACAACGGAGATGTTACTGGTGCCCGATCGAGCAAATCGATGAACAACAGGATAACAGTGCTACAGTGCTATTATATTTTTAAAACATTTATTAAAAATGTAAAATGAGGTTAGATGCAGATATTTTGCAGTTTTATCTTTAAACAAAACTTAATGATTCATTGTGAGTTATTTTATTGCTTATGGTATAAGATCAAAATCAAAGCACAACTGCTTGTATGATAACAATCCAAGTTTTCCAGGGAAATTTCCTTAAAGCTCTATTTTTCAACATAGCTTGATTTGAATACGTGTTCTATGTCAAGTAGTCATTTGCATACAGATTTATTCCTGGATACTTTAGCCATTTTTTTTTCTTTTTAGGTTACACCCGGTGATGCACAGGGGTTAATCCTGGCTCATGCTCTCAGGAATTACCCCTGGTGGTGCTCGAGGGACCAGATGGGATGCTGGGAATCGAACCCGGGTCAGCCTCGTGAAAGCCTAACACCCTACCCCCGTGCTATCCCTCCACCCCCACTTTAGTCTTTCTTTGTGCTAACTTTGCACAGTCTTGACTTCTGTAAACCTAGAAGGTTTGGGATATCTTGTTTCTAAGTTACAGATCTTAAGTGTTACTTTTTGCATATTGTCCTGATTAAACCCTCCATTACAATCACCTCATTGTTTGACTACTATAACAGGATACTATGAGTTTGATAACTTATAAGCAGCATCCATGTATTCCTTACAGCCCTGGAAACTTGTAAGGGCAAGTACTTGTAAGGTACTCAGTCCTGTCTAGTGATGGCACAATCCCTGTATCATCTGTGTGGTCTTCCTCCCCTCTAAGTGAAAAAGATCTTTACCATATTTTTATGTATAAGGAGGGAAAATGGAGCACCCAGGCATCACTTACAAGAGTTCCAATCATGTGATAAAATTACATGTCAATTGCCCTCACTTCCAGCTCCTTAGGCTTTTGATAAGTGTGAGCTAAATATTTATTTATAGCAAAAGTCAGTACAGTTTGGACAACATTCATTTCCTACTTTCTGTTTGGGGAGTAAAAATATTCAGTCTTTCAGCATTATCACATGATCACTTTTATAATATTAATAAAGTTCTTGAAGCATTCTATGAATAGATTCCTCTATTATCTAAACTATTATCTAAACGTCTTAAGACTGTCTTATCCTAAATTGTTCTGTTTAAACATTAATGTATTAATGGAATTGTTCACATTTATATACACACATATCTAGTTTTTTATTTGTCCTTTTTTGTGTTTGCTCATCTTTTACCACCTTGTTTCTGAAATTTTTGTTTGTTTTTTGACCAGTCATGGAAGTACTCAGGATGTACTCCTGACTCTGTGCTCAGGGGTTACACCTAGCAATGCTCCAGGGACCATATGCACTTTTGGGGGATTATATTGGGCTAGACCACATATGTACAGTGACCACACAATCCCATTTCAAGATAACTCATTTTATTTTTTAATCAAACACAATAATAATGTTTAATATGACTTTATTTATAATAATTAAAATTTGAAGGAATTTTGATATCCATAAGTAGAAAAGTGAATGTAATATTCCAATTTTATTAGTGATATCCCTGGGTATCAAGATTTTAAATATGTTAAATATATATCAGGTTCCATGAATAGAGTAAATAATTAATATAGTGGAGAAATTTTGTATGAGTTCTGCCAAAAAAGATTTCAAATATTTTAGTATTCTTCAATACCATTCAGTATATGACAATATTTCCATGAAGATATATGATCACTGTGAAATAATCTTAATTAAGGTTTTGTTATGCCTAATAGAATTCAATGGTATCTTCACATTCTTTTCAACCTTTTTTCTTTGACTGGTATTTGGCCCATATACATGGTTCTCATATTCTGTGAACCCTTATAAATAAGTCAACCAAGTAAGCCTTAACTGTTCTCAAGACTTATCCTGACTCTGTGCTCAGGGATTACTCCTAGTTGTACTCTGAGGACCATATGTGGTTCAAGAGATCAAAATGGTGTCAGCAACATTCAAGTCCAGTGCCTTAGCCCCTGTACTATCTCTCTGGTCTGAAGACGTCTTCACATTCTAAAGAAATTCTAGTATTTGTTTAAGCATTCTAGTATTTATAATTGTAGTATTTATATTCAAAATAAATTATAGTACTTTTTAATTTACAAATTCAAAATTGGCTAAAATGTTGGTGCTTTTTAACAAGTATACAATAAATAACTAGCATGTTCTGGGTAGCTTAAAAGCCCCTACTGAAAATAAAAGATAATGTCTACCTTCAATTTTCTTCCATAGCATTAATTTATATAAACAATAAATAATAAGACTGCTGTGAGGGCCATAATAGTGGTCGTGAAAGATGTAATGTAAGTTTAATGAGTGAGGTAAACCTCAATATGAAAGTTAATAAATATAATTTATAAAATTTATTGCAGACACATGAAATTAACAAATGAATGCAATATTTTATGCAACTATGTTTTCATTTAATTTCAGTTATTGAGATTATGTGAGGTTACTTCTCACAATTATACTTCATAATATTAGAGAACAAGTTTTTCAGTTTACTTGAAATGTAAAACTCATATATGTGCACAAAGGATGTGTGTGAAATTGCATGTTTAGCCTCTGTTTGCATTTCCTGAATTACTAGACTCATGAATTTTTGTTCCAAAATGAATGCTTTACATATAAAGTACATTGAAATTATCTAAATATGTTCAGGATTTGCTATTCAAGTTGGTGTCGATAGACTGTGTAAAGATGTAAAAAAGATAAAGGAAGTAAGAAACAAAGTTATAAGTACTTAAATCAATTTGAAGCTCAAAACTAAGCATCTATCTTAGAATATTGTTTCCTTATTTAAATTAATAAATTTTCATGAATTTTCAGAGTATATGAAACACACTGTTGCATTTTATCTGACCCTTTATTGTCAAACTAAGTTCTCGACATTTGTTCAGAAATTGCCACATGACATGGACATCCATTAAACCTGAATTTTCCCATCAAACTTGTTTATCACATAATTTTGCAAGGATCAGATTTCTAATATGCTGACTTTTCACAGAGTACACAATTGGATTCATTAAAGGGGGGACCAGAAGGAAGATATCAGCTAGTAATACCTTAATAACTGGAGAAACATTTTTGGCAAAGCGGTGAATAATTGCCAAAGCGACTACAGGCACATAAAATATCAGTACAGCACAAATGTGGGAAATACAAGTGTTGAAGACCTTGAGGCGACCCTTGTGTGAGGCAATTCCTAGAACAATTTTCAGAATGAACATGTAAGAGAGAGAAATTAAGCACAAATCTAAAGTAACTGTTAGCGCCACACACATTCCATAGATGATATTGACCCTGTTGTCAGAACAGGCCAGCTTCATGACATCCTGGTGGAGGCAGTAGGAGTGGGACAGCAGACTTCTCTTACAGTATTTCAGCCTCTTCAGAATGAAAGGGAAAGGGAAAACTAATAAGATACCTTTAATTGTGAATATAAGGCAGATTTTAACGACTCTACCAGTGGTCAGGATGGAAGTATATCTCAGAGGATTGTAGATGGCTATAAAACGATCCACAGACATGATAAGAAGAACTGATGACTCCATTGTTGTGAATCCATGAATGAAAAACTCTTGAGCAAAGCAGGCATCAGCAGAAATGCCAGTGGCATTGAACAAGAAGATTCTCAGCATGGTTGGAAGGGAGGAGAGGGACAGTCCCAGGTCAGAGAAGGCCAGCAGGGAGAGGAAATAATACATAGGTTCATGCAGCGTGGTCTCTGTTTTTATGAAGAAAAGAATGGTGCAGTTCCCCAGGATGGCAATGAGGTACATGAAGCAAATTGGGAAGGAAATCCAAAGGTGAGCATGCTCCATCCCTGGAATCCCAATGAGGAAGAAAGTGGAGATTTCCACATCAGAAGTATTTATGACTGGCATTACGGGAACGTGAGGCGTTCTGGATATGGTTGTTAGAAGAGCTTTCCTGCATGATAGAAATTACTTAGCCTTAATTTAGCTATATCTTGAGTTCTTTGATCAGTGTAAATCTTGAAATTCCACTAATACTGCAGTAAAAATTAGGACTAAAACATTTATTTTAAGAAATAGAAGAGATAATTATCAGACCTGCATGGAAGCCCGGATGTTTCTGAGTACGTCATGGTCCCAGAACAACAATGAAAGCAAACCATATCTTAGTAAGAGAAACCCTTGAGACAACTAAGATATCAACAAAATAAACCCAAAGCAAAATAATATGAATGATAGTAATATCATGACACATAAAATATGTAAACAGTATACTCGCCACGTATATTTACCAATAGAAAGATAACAAATATTCTTAAATCTTTCTTTGGTATCAGCACACAGGAAGGAAGCTGACATTTCTCAGCCCCTGTTTCTTGTAATAAATTTTATTAGATCATGGCATGATATATTTAGAAAGTGCATGCTTTAATACTGGTTCACATTAAAACCTGCATAAAATGATTCACTACAACTACACTGCAGTCAGTAATACAAAATCTTTGTGAGGTTTGGGGGCCATCTGACTGTCTCAGGGCTTATACTAGCTTTATGTTCAGGGATCATACCTGGCAAGGTCCAGAAAATTATGTTGGGTGCCAGGGATGACACCTGGGTCAGCCATATGCAAGCAAATGCACTAGGCACTGTACAATAAGTCTGGTCTTTTCTAATATAAAAGGTTTTAGAAATTTCATTATTTAAGAGGTGATGAACAATTGGATATTGGTGTACAAAAGAAAGCAGCATATTTGTGGGTTTGAAGGACTGGGAGCATTCAGTATAAGTAGGCATTATCTACAAATTGAAAATCGCCATTTTAGTCTGATTCTGTGAAAGTACTAAAATCTATTGTACATTGCCACCGAGATGTGACCCTGTTGCCACACGTGTTCAGCCTCTCCGCAGCTGCATGAGCATGATTCCAGAGGCCAGCTAAACTTCTTTTGGTACCGGTAGCTTCTTGCAGAAATGTCTTTCGACTGTGAACTAAGGGGCAGCCCCATGCCTGCCCAGGAGGAGAAAGGTTTTTTTCTCTCACCTTTTCCTTGCAGGGGAGGTGGGGAGGGCATGGTGACCGCCAGCTTATGAGGAGCACTAATGAGAGGTACAAGCTTACAATGATCCAGTTTCTGCCAGAAATTTCCCTGGACTTAGTTATTAAAATACAGAAATCCAAAACTTCATATCTCTTCATCCTGATTCTAGGGGGAAAACTCCAAACAAAAATAGTTAGTTTTTTGTTGAAATACCTAATGTAACCAAAGTAATGAGAAAGTAAAGTAAAATTTATCAGTTACACAGGCGGGGTTGGGGGGGCTTGGGGGCTGGGCAGGCTGGTGGGTGGGAAGTATACTGGGGTGTTTTTGGTGTTGGAATATGTGCACTGGTGAAGGGATGGTTGTTTGAGCATTTTAAAACTGAGACTTAAGCTGAAAGCTTTGTAATTTTCCACATGGTGATTCAATAAAAATATTAATAAAAAAATAAAAGAGAAAATCTATTGTACAATATAATTTAAAATCAATTTTGTTCTAGATAAGAAAAATAGCATATTTAATCCCAAATACATAGACTTTCTTTTCTGTTATATGCAAAATTTACAAGTTAATAATGATACTAAAATTCCTTTTATTTCAAATTTTGGTTATGCTGCATAATTTTTGCTCAGTCATGATCATATTAAAGAAGCACATAAAACAGCATAGATTTCAGAGATATTTTTATTTACAAATAATAATTTATTAATTATTTAATAAAAGGATTAAAAATTTATAGTAAAATCACAGTTAACATTTTAGATAATATGATCTAGAATGCTGAAAATAAAACTTTTTTTTTTTCTTTTTGGGTCATACCCGGCGATGCACAGAGGTTACTCCTGGCTCACACACTCATGATTTACTCCTGGCGGTGCTGGAGTGTGTGTGGGGGACCATATGTGATTCGGGGAATCGAACCCGGGTCTGCCGCGTGCAAGGCAAATGCCTTACAGATTGTGCTATTGCTCCAGCTCCCAAAATAAAACTTTTCATAATGGAAGTATAGTCTAAAAAATTAGAATTCCTACAGATTGCAGAATAGATCTTGTTATATGAAATGGACAGTAGGGTTAAATGAAAAAAAAAAGTCTTCCATATTTGGAAATGTTTTTGTGTCTATATTTCCAAAAAGTAGGCACATTACACTAGGGGAATAAATAATGTGTATTTTTCTATATAGAAGACAAAACATAGATAAAATACTATAATTCTTCTATAGAGGCACAGTGCAAAGAAATATACACGTACCATACTTACTTTAATTTTGTGCAAATTCCTGGTTACCAGGCAATTTATGCTATAGTATATCATGTTATATAAGTCAACTGTTTCCTTGTTCTCTTTTGTTGCCTTAACTCACAAATGTTGCAAAGGTCTTCTGGAATTTTTTTTTTTTGCTTTTTGCTTTTTTGGTCACAACTAGCAGTGCACAGGGGTTACTCCTGGCTCTGCACTCAGGAATTACTCCTGGCGGTGCTCAGGGGACCATAAGGGATGCTGGGAATCGAACCCGGGTCGCGTGCAAGGCAAACACTCTACCCGCTGTGCTATTGCTCCAACCCCGGTCTTTGGAATTTTTATTTGATAAATCAATACTATTTTTTTTCTTTTTTCTCTTTCCCAAACATAAAATTTGGTCATAGTCTTTCTTCTACCGTTTTCTTGAATATATCAGTTCTGTCTATCTTTCTCCTGAATCGTTTTCTTGCTGATAGAATCACCATCACTAAATTGTTACATATACTTTCTGTGTTTCTGAGTTGCTACTCCTGTTCTCACTTCTTTTGAGCGTCAGAGATGTTTCTTGAGTTTAAGATAACTTCCCTAAATTTAACGCTTTTTTTAGTTTTACTGATGACTCTAATTTGTTCAGTAGCAATTTCATGACAAATACATCCACGGGGAAAAAAAATGTTAAGTAAATGAGAATGGAATAGTAGATTAATTATTAGAAATTACAGAAAGAATTTTAAAAGCAATTAGCATGAAGAAAAATAGACCCTATTTATGCAGCAATTATTAAATTTATTATTAAAAACACTCACCACTAGTATCAATGATATTATATGTCTACACATTTTGTTGGTTTTGTTACAAATTCCCTTCATTCCAGGAACTAAATTTGTCTTCCAGTAATATTAAGTAAGTCATTCCTACTCTATTTTAACAGAAGTCAGAATGACTGTTAATCTCTAAATTAAAAATATGACTTACATAAAAAGTTCTGCCCTCTCCCATGTCATCTACACATATTCCCAGCATCTTAAATATGCTCTCCTATACACATCCTCTGTGACCAAAAGTTGAGCTGAGTAGCCTTAAACACACACGTCTTACAACCCTTGCTTATATCTTATTGCTTAAATTCATAATATGAAATAAAAAACTATAGACATTGATGGAAAACAATAATTTCTTTAAATTATCTTTACATTTTTTATAATGGTATGATTTTATTTTATAGAGCAGTGTAGGATAGGATTTAATTCCTGTTCTTTGCCATAAAATTTGCAGAACATTGATTATTTCTCCTGCTTGGAAACCAAGTCATTTTGCTGTTATTATGAGTTTGCTTCTCTTTTCCTGAATCCTGCCTGTTTAATGAAGAGACAAAGATTAATCCACAAGCTTTGTGATCATGAAAAATTAGTCATTGTAACAGTGTTTAATGCATACTTGTTGATAATATTGAAGTCCTTTATTCCTCATGTAGCCTATGATACCTTAGCGGCAATAATGGAAGAACAGAAATGGAGCAAAAAGGCAACGGAGGAGGCCTTGAGGAGAACCAAGAGACAACTGATAGATTACATCAAAGAACAGTGAGTCTCCTCCAGGCTCTCAGTGAGCTTTGACCCCCACACAGCCCCATGCAGTGTCGCTGATCTACAAATTCAGCGTCCTACATGCTGTGCCCAGAATTGACTCATACCAACATGGAAGGCAAAAATTTACCTGTAAAATATGTCACCTCAGAGTTAAGCGGAATTATCTAACTTTAATTTTTTTTCTCTACCTGATGATAAGAAACAGAAACTTCTTGATTTCTGTGCTTAGACCATGAAACGTGTTCATACTTTCAAAGATATCACTGGACTACTTATAAGGTTAGAGTACTAGTATTCATCTTAATGAATAGCAAAGACAGATAATTTTTCTTGGAAATGATGAACTAGTTCACATGCTACAGGTAACTGTGAACATAAGAAACCTTACCAGAAAGGTAATAGGAAGTCAAGGGTCCAGAGATGAGAAGAAGCACAAAATAGTGATCTATGTCATCAGAATTTCACTGCTACTCAGTAGCATCAATTTATCCTAATCTATTGAATTTATGCATGTCTCCCTAAGGTTTCCAGGGCCTAGAATCCTCTGAGGAAATTATAACTCTGCAAATCAACCCTAAAGGGAATCTGAGGAACACAAGAGTAAAGAAAACAACATTCTAAAAAGGAATAAAATTTATTTTTGCACAAAACCATTTTTTAAGTTTCCTCTGATTTCCCATTTCAGATTATGCCCCATATTTGTATACTGGAGTACACCATATGGTTGATCATAGAAAAGTTTTGTAACATATAATAATACGCTTTCATGTACACACACAATCCACTAAATTACATCCCTTTAAAGTGATAGGTATTAGGACTGGAGAAACAGACAGTGGGTAAGGCACTTTTCTTGCATGAGGCCAGCATGGGTTTGAACCCCAGCATGCTATATAGTCCCCTGAGTCCTGCCAGGAATGATCCTTGAGCACAGAGTCAGGAGTCAGTTTCATGGGACATGATACCATGTTTACCTCCCATTGAAATCTACAAGACAGAAAGTTTACCCTGCCTTGATATTTGAATGAATACATAGAAAAGAAATATTGAAATAAATGAATTTATATCTTACTTTTCATAAAGCACTTCAATACAATATGTATGTGAGTATGTGTGTGTGTTACTGCATGTATGCAAGCAGCAATGCCAATCGATTTGACTGGGTGAAAGTAGAGGCCTAGCTCAGAGGTCCATACTATGTGTTCAAAAGTAGATTTAACGAGGAACAATTTTTAAGAACTTTGTTATTTGTATTCAATATACCATAAAATTGTGGTGTACATTTGCAAATGAGCACATAGGGTATAACTCAATTACGTTAATTTTTAGTGTATGCTGTATTCATAAGCTTTGTGAAGAAAGCACTTTCATGTTAATAAAATCACATTGTTTATTATGGCTAGGATTTGTCTGTTTAATTTCCTATGTCAACTTCTGTGGATTACAAAATGTTTTGATACTTGGCTACATTTAACTTTAGATGTGTCTGAAAGGTGTTTCCAGATGAATGCGAAGTAGAATGCAAATTTCTGGGCTTGGTAAAGTAGCTTTCTGTTCTCTATATAGGTCTAAGAGAACACAAAAGTATTCAAAAATGGAAAAAGACTACTCTTCCTGTCTGATCACTACAAGTGGGAGACAGTTTTTGTCCTGTCCTCTTGATTCTGTTCCTCATGGAGCAGTATTGAGCACTTACAGCACAGTTTTTCTATCTAGTCATCAGCATATATTGAATGTATTGTTTTTTAGATGGTAGAGAGACAATGCAATCTTCATAATTGCATTAGCCTTTTTTGCATAGTAATTTCTTATAAAGAGATAACTAGCTTTAATATATTTATATTTTAATATATTTAATATATTTTAGAAAATCCTAATGTAATGAAATTGCCAAAATGTAACCAAAGTATTCAACTTCTATGTTCACAGATATCCAGCTCCTTATTATTCAATTGATGCTATTTACAATTGTAGCACTGTAACACTGCTGTCCCATTGTTCATTGATTTGCTTGAGTGGGCACCATTGTGAGAGTTGTTGTTACTGTTTTTGGCATATCGAATACACCACGGATAGCTTGCCAGGCTCTGCAGTGCAGGCAGGATACTCTCGATTGCTTGCCCAGCTCTCCTAGAGGGATGGAGGAATTGAACCAGGGTTGGCCGTCTGCAAGGCAAACACCCTACCCACTGTGCTATTTACAATTAGAACACTAAATTAATATGTTATTTGTCCATATGTGTGCCATTATATTTGCACAACTGAGAGAAAATATGCTTTCATAATATCTTTCAGAAACATTAACTCCGGTCTGTGTCAGGAGTACAGAATGCCAGAACTAGTTTCACAGTCTTTTATGGCTTCATAGTTTGTCTTATCTGTATCTGACAAAGACTGAATGTGGTTTTGTGAGATGTTGAAATAAGGTATTTTCTATGTAGTTCTAGATTTTTAGGGGAGCATTTAAAGCAAATTGAACGTGTATGGTGTATATGAGCTATAGGTTCATGCTATAATATTATATAAACCAATATAAATGGTTCATCTTTAACTCATTTAATTTGCATAGAAAAAACTATTCACTCATGAAAGTCAGAAAATATAACATGAAACATAAATTTGCTAATTAAAGAAAATAGTCTCCATAAGCCATGTATTTTGTGATTGCATTCATGTGAAAGAAATTAATAGAGAAATCTCAGCTCAAGGGAAATTCATTACCAGCTGTTTACAACTAGGTGAAAAATCCTCCATTCTGTCTTCCATCTCCTTTCTCCTGATGCTCGACTCAAGTCCTTTAGCACATGTGGGTCACATGTATGTGTGATCCTTGCCTTCTACACACCAGCCCTCTTTTCATTTGTGACACACCATTTTGGCTGAAATGTTCCCCGATATTTTCACATTCTCCTAGCTAATCTTTATGTTGTAGTGCCACCAATGCTTAACCCTGTCACATGTGGAGTCAAAACTAAACAGATATATACCAGTGTAAAGAAAATATTACTACACAAGCAAGTAGTAGAAAAATAGGACATTAGTAATGAATGCTAATATATACTTGAAGAAAATGTAAGTCAACGAAAGATTCATAAAATTAGTTTAAAAGATGTTTCTCTGTTCACTTTCGTCTATATTCAAGTGTGTTTAAGTTCCCCATTGCTCTGACCTCAATCTAGTATAATTTGCTCTTTTCTCATTGTTTTCTATAGTTTTATCTAAAAATTTATGCCAGATTTCATTTTCTATATACATATCTGATATTTTACATAAAAATTTGTATGTACCCATGGTTACTAGATCTATTGCAGTTCATGGGGTTTTTTACAAATGTAATTATTTTTCAGTGTGTACTTTCATAAGCTCCAGATATTGGGAATAAAATGATGAATAGACTATTTCCCCTAATTTTGCACAATTTAAAATTAAAAATCAAACACCGATTATGAAATATCTTTCTTTTTCACCTTCTAATATCTTGATCATTAAATTTATTTATGTTAATAAATATCAAATAATTAAAATATGAAACAGTTTTAATATTTCATATACTACCAAGTAAATGTATACTTACTATAATTTTTAGTTTGTTTTAAAAATACCCTTAGTTTTTCTATGCTGCTGCTAGTGTGGCCTCCGGACCTCATATCTCTTCATTCTCAGCAATGGAAAACAAATTACCAAATGCTTTCTTTTCAGCAGATCGACTTTAGGGGGGAGAAACTCCAAATCAATAATAGTGAATTTTTTTATTGAAATATTGAATGTAATCAAAGTAAAGTGAAAGTAAAGTGAAATTTACCAGTTACACATGCGGGGTGGGGGGCTGGGGAGATGGGGGGAAGGGGGGAGGTATATTATGATTCTTGGTGGTGGAATATGTGCACTGGTGAAGGGACGGGTGTTTGAGCATTGTATAACTGAGACTTAAACCTGAAAGCTTTGTAACTTTCCACATGGTGAACTAATAAAAGAAAAAAAAAAGTAAAAAAAAATAAATAAAAATACCCTTAGTTTTTAATAATAATAGCCCTGTAGCACTAAAAGTAATAAATTTGTTATTATTTAATAAGTTCTAAACAGATGAGTGTAGCTCCAAAACAGTACAAAATAAAAGTTAAGTAGATGAAGATCATTTAAGGGTTCATAAAAGATGTAAGATGCCTCCTGCCACCACGTGCCCCACTTGTAACATCACAGGGTCTGATCCTAGATGTTCCATGTCATGACAATGGACCAGTAGCACCCTTTTGCCAGGAAAGAACACTGAATCTGAAACAAAGAATCTGTAGGTTTATTTAGCTCCAGGCCCCTAGGCACTTCAAGGAACACACATACACACACAAACACTCACACACACACACTTACACACACATGTAGACAAACAAACACATATTAAAGAAAAAGTTGGTAAATCAAACTATGTTCCAAAATTACATAATGTCACATATTCTTTCAATATGAAGGGGAGAGAGCATATATTTTAATACAGAATATATCTATTAACAAATTACATGCATTGTGTTAAGTGACAGGGAATCTTCAGAAGTAATTAGATATATTCTCCATGAAAGTTATTTATATTAGAGCTAATACATGTGTATAAATAGTGCTGCTCTAAACTATGTTTAACAGAAATGAACAAAACTTTTTTAAATTATGTAAATTTGAAAGTATTTTTAAATATTTCTATAAGGATATACAATTCTTGATTAGGCAAGCAACTGGTATAGACATACAGTAGAACAGATAAAGGTAAAACAGAATTATATTCTCTAATTTGCTCAGAGTAGGGTAATGAAAAGTTAGTTTATTTTGAAATCTCATATTTTAATAATTTTAGGAACCAAACTAAAATATGTAAAGCAAATAATTTTCATATAGATTTAATAAAAAATTAAAATGTTAAGAGGGACCAGAGAAGTTGGATTGCATGTTACCTACCTATGTTTAATACCTTGCACAACATATGGTCCCCAGGTAGAATAAGGAGTAATCCCTGAGTACAGAGTCAGGAGTAAGCCCTAAGCATATTCAACTATGAATAGGGCACTTATAAATATTTTTGTTCAAATAAATATATAGAAATATAAATATACAACTATAATAAAATATATAGTATATAAATATACAGAAAATATGTATGAGGTCAGCACATTTTTCAGTTGATTAATACGTTTATACCAAATCAGTCTACCAATTCATTTCAACCAAATACAGATTCATACTTAGCTCTTTTTCTGTTTTATTTCAATAAAGCTATCTTTTTAAAATTAAAATAGATTTATACTAAATGCCTTATAAATATTCTCACTCTTTTTCTAAAACATGTCTACTAGACAGATGTTATACTAGGTTCACAAATAGCTAGTGCTCAGTGGGTCTAAGAGATTCTTTGCGTCATTCTCTTCTGGGAGATTGGTTTTATAGACTCTGGATGTTGGCCATTGGTGGGATTACACGGCTTCAGGGGCAGTAACTTGGTATGACCACCAAACTACTGGAAAATGGGGAATCTGGGTGGAAGAGGCCCAGTTCTGATCTGAACAGGCTTGGAGGTCTCAGCCCTGGGTCCCACACACCTGGGTTCCTCTGCTGGTTGCTTCAAGCGTGAGGCTTGTCCAAACATGTGGAGAGGGGCCTTGAGCATGGCTGTGGCTAGGCTCCAGAGGTCTTCAGGCTTGGGAGCTCTGCTCAGGGCGGGGAGGGAAACTGAAGCCCACTCTCTCCTAGGGGTCCCAGTGAAGACAGCCAGGCACGGGGGCAAGAGATTCTCTGGAGGGAGGGGGAAGATGGGTAGCATCACCTTTCTCAACTTCAAACTGTAATTAAAACAGCATGATATTAGGCTAGAAACAGACACGCAGAACAATGGAACAGAGTTGAATATTCTGCCACAGGCTACCAAATATATGACCACTTAACCTTTGACATAAGAGCAAGAAATTTGAAGTGGAACAAGGAAAGCCTCCTCAACAAGTGGTGCTGGGAAAACTGGATAACTACCTGCAAAAAAAAT
Source organism: Sorex araneus (assembly GCF_027595985.1). Classification (NCBI taxonomy): domain Eukaryota; kingdom Metazoa; phylum Chordata; class Mammalia; order Eulipotyphla; family Soricidae; genus Sorex; species Sorex araneus. Next base: position 104,320,567 of record NC_073307.1, on the reverse strand, counting down.
GAACTCTGAACTCTGTCTAATGCCAGTCACAAAAGTCAGATCAAAGTGGATTAAAGACCTCAATATCAGACCTGAATCCATAAGGTACATAGAGGAAAATGTAGGCAGAACCCTCTATAACGTTGAAGCTAAAAGCACCTTTATGGATGAAACACCACTGACCAAGCAAGTGGAAACAAACATAAACAAATGGGACAACATCAAACTAGGAAGTTTCTGCACTTTAAAAGAAACAGTGATCAAAATACAGAGAGAGTCCACAGAATGGGAAAGAATACTTACCAAATACCCATCCGATAAGGGATTAATATCCAGGATATACAAGAGAATAGTAGAATTGTAAAAGAAAAATACCTCCAAAGCCATCAAAAAATGGGGAGTAGAAATGAATAGAAGCTTCCTCAAAAAAAATACAAATGGCAAAAAGGCACATGAACAAATGCTGCACATTGCTAATCATCACAAAGATGCAAATCAAAACAAGTATGAGATATCATCTCACACCACAGAGACTGGCACACATTCAAAAGAACAAAAGCAACCAGTGCTGGGGTGGATGTAGGAAAAAAGGGATACTCTTTCACTGTTAGTGGGAATGCCGAATGGCCCAACCTTTCTGGAAAACAATATGGACAGTCCTTCAAAAACTAGAAAATGAGCTTCCATATGACATCACAATACCACTTCTAGGAATATATCCCAAGGGGGCAAAAAACACAGTAGAAATGACATATGTATCTATATCTTTATTGCAGCACTATTCACAAGAGCCAAAATCTGGAAACAACCCAAGTTTCTGAGAAGAGACAACCGATTAACTTTGGTACATCTACACAATGGAATACAATGCAGCTGTTAGGAGAAATGAAGTCATGAAATGTGCTTATAAGTGGATAGACCTGGAGAATATCATACTAAGTGAAATGAGTCAGAAAGAGAGGGACAGATATAGAAGGACTGCACTCTTTTCTGGAGTATAAAATAACATGTCATGAGACTGATACCCAAGGGCCAGGAAGATTGCTCTATAGTTGGAAGCCTGCCTCATGAGTGGAGGGTGGGGATGGGAGAAGGCAGCTGGAATAGAAAAGGAGTCACTATAAAAATGATGGTTGGAGGAATCGAAAAGGATGGGAGATGTCTGCTGAAAGTAAATGAAGGACCAAACATAACCTCTCGGTTTCTAGTGGAATGATGGGTGTTTGATCATTGTGTGATTGTAACTCAAACATGAAAGCTTGTAACTATATCTCATGGTTATTCAATAAAATAAAAATAAATAAAAAATAAATATTTTTTTTATTTTTATTTTTTTAACTACAGAGAATTCTTATATTTTAGATTAAGTCACATCATTTACAGAAATAATTTGTTAAATAGTCATAAATATTTTCTTTTTTTATTTAATTATTCTTTTATTGAATCACCATGTGGAAAGTTACAGAGCTTTCAGGTTTAAGTCTCAGTTATATAATGCTCGAACACCCATCCCTTCACCAGTGCACATATTCCACCACCAAGAATCACAGTATACCTCCTCCCTTCCCCCCACTTCCCCAGCCCCCCACCCCGCATGTGTAACTGGTAAATTTCACTTTACTTTCACTTTACTTTGATTATATTCAATATTTCAACAAAAAACTCACTATTATTGATTTGGAGTTTCTCCCCCCTAAAGTCGATGTGCTGAAAAGAAAGTATTTGATAATTTGTTTTCCATTGCCGAGAATAAAGAGATAAGAGGTCGAGAGGCCGCACTAGCAGCTGCACGGTTTTGGATTTCTGTATTTTAGTATTTCAGTAACTAAGTCCAGAGAAATATCTGTCAGAAATTGCAACATTGTAAGCTTGTACCTCTCAGCTACTTTATATTCCACATATGAGTGCAATCTTTCTATGTCTGTCTCTTTCTTACTGACTCATTTCACTCAGCATGATACTTTCCATGTTGATCTACATATATGCAAATTTCATGACTTCATGTTTTCTGACAGCTACATAGTATTCCATTGTGTAGATATACCAGAGTTTCTTTAGCGAGTCATCTGTTTTTGGGCACTCTGTTTTTTTCCATATTGTGGCTATTGTAAACAGTGCGGCAATGAACATAGAAATGCAGATGTCATCTCTACTATACCTTTTTGTCTCTCCGGGATATATTCCCAGGAGTGGTATTGCTGGTCAAATGGAAGCTCAATTTCTAACTTTTTGAGAATCGTCCATATTGTTTTCCAAAACGGCTGAACCAGTCGGCATTCCCACCATCAGTGAAGGAGAGTCCCTTTCTCCCCACATCCTTTCCAACAGCGGTTGCTTTTGTTCTTTTGGATGTGTGCCAGTCTCTGTGGTGTGAGGTGGTATCTCATGGTTGTTTATATCTGCATCTCCCTGATGATTAGTGATGTAGAGCACTTTTTCATATGCCTTTTGGCCATTTGTATCTCTTCCTTAGGAAAGTTTCTGTTCATTTCTTCGCCCCATTTTCTGATGGGGTTGGATGTTTTCTTCTTGTAGAGTTCAACCAGTGCCTTATATACCCTTGATATCAACTCCTTATCTGATAGGTATTGGGTGAATATCCTTTCCCATTCTGTAGATTGTCTTTGTATTTTGGTCACTGTTTCTTTTGAGGTGCAGGAGCTTCTTAGTTTGAGATAGTCCCATTTATTTATCTCTGTTTTCACTTGCTTGGCCAATGACATGTCAGCTTTGAAGATACCTTTGGCTTCAATGTCGTGGAGGGTTTTACCGACCTTGTCTTCAATGTACCTTAGGGATTCTGGTCTGATGTTGAGGTCTTTAATCCATTTTGATCTGACTTTTGTACATGGTGATAGGTGGAGGTCTAAGCCCATTTTTTGCATGTAGCTGTCCAATTTTGCCAGCACAATTTGTTAAACATGCTTTCCTTGCTCCACTTCACATTACTTGCTCCCTTATCAAAGATTAGATGATCATATATTTGCTGGGGGGGGGGGGATGTCAGAGTATTCAACCCTGTTCCATTGGTCTGCAGCTCTGCCTTTGTTCCAGTACCATGCTGTTTTAATGACTACCGCTTTGTAGTAGAGTTGGAAGTTGGGGAAGTTGATTCCTCCCATTTTCTTTTTCCCAAGAATTGCTTTAGCTATTCGTGGGGGCTTATTGTTCCATATGAATTTCAGGAGCGCTTGCTCCATTTCTTTGAAGAATGTCAAGGGTATCCTTATAGGGATCGCATTGAATTTGTACAATGCTTTGGGAGAATTGCCATTTTGACAATGTTAATTCTTCCAATCCATGAGCAGGGGATGTCTTTCCATTTCTTCGTGTCCTGTTTTATTTCCTGAAGTAGTGTTTTGTAGTTTTCATTATACAAGTCCTTTACCTCCTTTGTTAAGCTGATTCCGAGGTACTTGATTTTTTTGAGGCGCAATTGTGAACAGGATTGCTTTTCTCATGTCACTTTCTTCTTTCTCACTATTTGCATATAGGAAAGCCATGGACTTTTGGGTATTGATTCTATAGCCTGCAACTTTACTATACAAGTCTATTGTTTCTAGGAGTTTCTTGGTAGAGGTTTTAGGGTTCTCTAGGTATAGTATCATATCATCTGTGAATAGTGAGAGCTTGATTTCTTCCTTTCCTACCTGAATGCCCTTAATATCTTTTTCTTGCCTAATAGCTTAAATAATTTTTTAAATGAGCCATTTGAAGGCCAGAGTGATAAACAGTGGGTAGGGAGCTGACCTGCTTTCAATCGCCAGAATCCCACTTGGTTTCCATACACCTGCCTGGAGTGATCCTTAAGAATCAGAGTAACAGGATCAGGGTCAGCTCTACACACTGTTGGATGTGGCTCAAAACAAAGAAAATCAGTCTTGGTAAATTTATGGGATTAAAATAACCATATTGTGTTTTCTTTAAATCTATTTTGTTAAAACTATTTTGCAACAAAAAGTAATACAGTTTAAAGTGAGGATAGTGTATTAAAAAATAAACTAAGAATACTGGTTTAAAAAAGCTACTATTGGTTTTGATATTGGCATGAGAGTTGAGCAAGACTCATGTGTTCACAATAGGTATGAAGAATTATATGATTCCCATAGAAAGGCAACCTCAAAGTCAGAAATACAATTCGAGTGGTAAAAATAAATGCCCTCGCTGATATAGCAAGACCAATTAGAGAAACAGCCTTGTTGGTGAGAATGGTGCCGTATGGAAGTGGATTACAGATGGCCAGTCATAAGCCATTGACAAAAGGACTTCTGATTCCACGTGTCAATCTATGAATAGAAAGCATCTGGGTAAGGCAGGCTTCGAAGAAGATCTCTCTGAGATTGAACCAGAAGATCCCAAGCTTCTTAAGGATGATTACTGTGGAGAGACCCCAGTCAATTCTAGCCAACATGGCCAGAAAGTAAAATATTGGTAGCTATAGGCTTCGCTCATCCTGAAATACATAGTGATTAGTGAATTTTTTTAGAGTGTATCATGTACACAACACAAAAGGGAATACCAGTCCAAATGTGGGGTGTCACAGTGCTGAGATTCCCAGAATCAAGGAGGTAGGGTAGAACTGAGTGTCATTGAGACAGGACACCATGCTTGGAAATGCATAACTCATGGTCCTTAAAAATAGGTATTAGTCAGTCTGAAGGGCCTCACATAAAACTGCAATATTTTAAACCTAAAGAAGATTAAGCACCCATACAAATCAGCACTTTTGTCTTTCTCATTTAAATTGTGTAATTAGAAACTCACTATCTAAAGTGATGATGTAAGTAGTCAATGAGAAGACTTTTTTTTTTGAGATGGTAACTTGTTTAATTTGTACCACAGAAAGACTATACTTGATATTTTCATCCACAAAAATGCACGTCTTTAATTTTTAAAAGGGTAATCAAAAGTGCAAATCCATTGCCAGTCAATGTAGAAAATTTTATTTAAAAAATTATTTGCTTTTATAAAACAAATTGTTCAGTTCTTGAAGAACCACACCATTAACCCCTCTTAAAAATAAGGTTGTTAACAAGAGTTTTTTTTGCACAGTCTATAGCTTTTTAACTACTTATGGACAGTAAAAACCACAATGCAAAAATAGGAACTTTAATTCTAGGGACTAAAACAAAACTGATAAATATCCTTCAGAGGGAAAATATACCTGAGAGGGAAAATAACATAACACGTATGTAGCAGGATCTTTAAATATCAGTTTAGTTTCTCATTGCCAGCATGGCATTTATATCCCAGATGAGGTTTCATAATTGATCCATAATTTGCTTCAGCTGTTGATTCTTCTGTTTTAGTTTCTTATTTACTTCTGCAATTTCTCGCCTTTCTTCACTTGCAAATCGAGCTGGGCCAGTGTGATCCTCAATCTTTGAGCCATCTTCTTCCACATAGGGAATAAGTTGCTCTACTGGAATGGGATCCATCCCTCCGCAGTTTTCGTTGCATTTGTCATAGACCAATCTCAGCTTCCTGAAGAGAATGGACAGCTGGCGAAGATGATCCTGTAGCTTTGCTAATCGGTCTTGGTACGTTCCCGTATGGTACGTGACACCATTTGGCAGCTGCATGTTCCACAGGAGCTGGAAGATCTCCATGGTCCTGTACACGATGTCCTGGACCGTCTCCTGCCCGATGCGGCAGAGCGACGCCGTGTTGACCTCCCGGGAGGCCTGCTGGGCTTGGGGCCCCGCGAAGGGGCCGGGCACCATCCCAGACGGCGCCAGAGGCGGGGTGGACATGGCTGGCCCGGGGCCGAGGGCTCGAGTCCCGGGGTCGGGCCCGCGTGGGCGCGACTCAATGAGAAGACTTTGAGAGAATTTATGGAATGAAATGTGCAAAAATTTCACATAATTAATCTTTGTCAATAATTTTTTATAATTTTGTATCACTACAAAATTCCAAAGGAACAGTTGGAATTATGATTAATGCTAGTTTCATTAAAATCAGGATGAATATTATATAGACATTAATTCTTCAAAAGGCAGTTCAAGAAGGATGTCCTTTGTGTCTGTGATAATTTGAGAAGAAGTATATGTAAAAAGAAACAGATAACTCAGAGAGAGAAAAATGGTAAGTGTTTGAACAGAAGATAAATAAAATAAAGTAGATATTGTTTGCAAGATATACTCAGTGAAATATCCTTGAATCTTTCATCTGTAATTTATCACATTTTTAATGTCACTTTATCATTTGTCATCCTATTTAATCTTCAATTTGCTCAAGTGAGTGTCAGTAACATCTCCATTCATCCCTGACACATGCTACTGTAGCCCAATGGTATCTGCTTGCTCTAGGAACACAAAGAGCCTCAAACTGTTCATTCACAGTCTTGACGAAGAAGTCTGACAATCTCCTAGGTGGGCAGCCACTCGGTCTTTTGACGTTCTGTGGAATCCAGTTGGTAACAGCTCGAGTCCAGCAGTCATCTCTAAATCGCATTATGTGTCCAGCCCATCTGATTTCGACACCTTGGCAAACGAGACAGCATCCCTGACTCTTGATAGTCGACGAAGGTTGGAACTCTGGATTCCTTCTCTCACTTGAGTGAAATGTGATCTTCCAAGCATAACTCTTTCAAGTCCTCTTTGGGATACCGAAATAACATTCTCGTCCTGTTTTCATATGAGGCGTATGAGGCGTATTTCATCTCTGAGGCATATGTTAGTGCAGGAAGAATAGGGAATTCAAAAAAATGTGCCTGGAGCTGGAGGTTCTTCGTCCTCTTAACAACTTCTTCGACTTTCTTGCAGGTGTTCCACACTGCTCTCTTTCTCTTACACAGTTCTGGCGCCAAGTCATTCCCCTTGTTGAGTTCTAGACACAGGTACACATAGCTGCTGCAATCGGAGATGTTCGTTCCATTGAGAGCAAGTGGAACATCAGGGACTAGTTTGTTTTTCATGAACATTGTCTTGGTGACATTCAGCTGCAGTCAACCCTTCCACACTCTCAATTGAAGTCAGCCAGCATTTGTGCCACTTGGCTAATGTTTGGTGCTATTAGAACGATGTCATCAGCAAAGCAGAGGAGGTGTAGTTGCTGACTATCTATCTTCACTCCCATTCCTTCCCATTCCAGTCATCACATGACATTCTTGAGGGTGGCACAGAAGAGTTTTGGTGAAATGGTATCACCCTACCGAACCCTTATCTTTATGTCAATGACCACTTCCTTGTAGAATGGTGAGATCCTGATGGTGAATCCATAATATAGCTCGAGGAGGATCCTGATGTATTGAGTTTGAACACCCTGTTTGGCTAGGACTTCGATGATAGCTTCAATCTCAACAGAATCAAAGGCCTTTAAATCGATTAATGTTTGACAGAGCGGCATCTTGACTCTTGTGAGACTTCAATGAGCTTGGTCACTGTGTGGATATGGTCGATTGTGCTGAATCCCTTTCAGAACCCAACTTGCTCGCATGGTTGTTCTTTGTCTAGTGTTCTGCCAATCCTATTCAGGATGACTCGAGTGAGCAAATTGTAGGCAACAGAAAACAGGAAGATTGGGCAATATTTGTTGATGTCATGGATGTTTTCCTTCTTTTTTTTTGATTTTGATTTTTTAAATTTATTTATTCTTATAGAATCACTATGTGGAAAGTTACAAGCTTCAGTCTTAAGTCTCAGTTACACAATGCTCAAACATCCATCCCTTCACCAGTGCACATATTCCACCACCAAGAACCACAGTAAATCTCCCCACACACACACCCCAGCCCACCAGCCCCCCACCCTGCCTGTGTAGCTGATAAATTTCACTTTAATTTCTCTTTACTTTGATTACATTCAACATTTCAACAAAAAACTCACTCTTATTGTTTGGAGTCCCCCACACCCCCAAGCAAACACCTGGAAATTTAACAACTCGATGTTGAACAATGAGTGTATCAGGAAGGAAATCAAGAAAGAAATCAAAAGGTACCTGGAAACAAATGAGAATGAAGACTCGAGCTACCAGAATCTGTGAGACTCAGCTAAAGCCGTGATAAGGGGAAAATTTATAGCTCTGCAAGCATTCCTCAGGAAGGAAGAAAGGGCCCACATAAATAACTTGACTTCACAGCTTAAGATTTTAGAAAAGGACCAGCAAAACAAGCCCAAACCAGGCAGAAGAAAAGAGATAATAAAACTTAGGGCAGAAATCAATGACATGGAAAATCAGAAGACAATTCAAAAGATCAATGAAACCAAGAGTTGGTTCTTCAAGAAAGTAAACAAGATTGAAAAACCATTAGCAAGATTCACAAAGAAAGAGAGGGAGAGAACCCTTGTAAACAGAATCAGAAATGAAAAGGGGGACATCACAACAGAAACAAAGAAATTCAAAAGACTATCAGAGACTACTTTGAAAAACTGTATGCCACGAAAAAAGAGAACCTAGAAGAAATGGATAAATTCCTAGATTCCTACAATCTCCCAAGACTAAACCAAGAAGACCAGAAATACCTGAACAGTCCTATTAATATCAAGGAAATTGAAACTGTAATCAAAAGTCTTCCCCAAAACAAAAGCCCAGGTCCAGATGGATTCACTAGCGAATTCTTCCAAACATTTAAAGAGGACCTGTTGCTAGTTTTTCTCAAGCTTTTCCAGAAAATTGAAAGAACAGAAACCCTCCCAAACAGTTTCTATGAGGCTCATATCTCCCTAATACCAAAAGCAGACAAAGACATCACAAAAAAGAAAACTATAGGCCGATATCTCTGATGAACACAGGCGCAAAGATTCTCAACAAAATATTAGCAAACAGAATTCAACAACTCATCAAAAAGATCATACACCACGACCAAGTGGGATTCATCCCGGGAGTGCAAGGATGGTTTAACATTTGGAAATCAATCAACATAATCCATCATATCAACAAAAGAAAAGATAAGAACCATATGATCATATCAATAGATGCAGAGAAAGCATTTGACAAGATCCAGCACCCATTTATGATGAAAACTTTCACCAAAATGGGTATAGAAGGGACTTTCCTCAATATAGTTAATGTCTCCCTTCTTGTACAACAGAAAGGTTCTGCTGGTTTTCCACTTGGACAGAACCTTGCATATGAACAGGTAGCGTGTGAAGAGCTGACCCAGTGTATTTACAAGTACTGGTGGCAGATTCCTTAGATATTCATGTCTGATCTTGTCTGGACTTGGTGCTGTACGCTTCTTTACTGACGAAATGGCATGTCGGATTTCAGAAGGGAGGATGTTGGGAACACATAGCCATCCTGTGTAATTTGGCATATGGGCAGATGGATATGGCTATTGAAGAGATCTGAGTAGAAGTCATAATTTAGCAAATTAGCAAAGCTGTAAGGCTTTCACCTTTCAAGCGGTGGGCCCATGTTCGATTCCTCCACCCCTCTCAGAGATCCCGGCAAGCTACCCAGAGTATCGCGCTCGCACAGCAGAGCCTGGCAAGCTACATGTGGCATGGATACCCGTGGCATGGATACCAAAAACAGTAACAATAAGTCTCACAATGAGAGACGTTACTGGTGCCCGCTCGAACAAATCAATGAGCAACGGGATGACAGTGACAGTGTAATATAATAGTGAATATTATAAAAGGAAGAAAATAAACAGCATTAATTATCAAGTAGTTAAATTATGGAAACAGAATTTCTGTAAACTTTTAGAGTAAATGTCAAGACAAGGTACTTTTAGCATTAGTAATTCCTATACAACCATAAAAATGTTTTCCCTATTTTCATTATACCGACATACAGTATATTTTATGTTAAACTATATTTTAAGCTATAGTTCTGATTTTTGCTGTTAAAGGAAAGAAAGTTTACAAATGTTTAAGAGTTGAAAACCCTAACCACCAAATGGACAGAGAGGGTAAGAGAGACTGTGCCTGCCACAGAGGCAGAGGATGGGAAGGGTTGAGGTGTGGGGAGGGCTATTGGGAACATTGGTGGTAGAGAATGGGCACTGGTGGAGGGATGGGTACTAAAACATTGTTTGATTGAAATGCAATCATGATCGTTTGTAAGTCTGTAACTGTATCTCACAGTGATCCATTGAAATTTAAATTAATTAATTAAAAGTTGAAATTATGAGAAAATTAAACTCCCAACTCAATAATCAATGACGTTAGATTTTTTAGCATGTTTTATACATTGAAACTTTTAAAAATTATTTAAAGTAAAAATACTAAACGCTGTCTTTGTTTCTTTTGATTCATAATATGCTCCTGTAAGAATAAACAGCTCAAACATTCAAGGGGTCTTATACAGAAGACTCCAGAGACATTTGAATAAGACTCTCCTTTCCTCTCCTCTCTCCAGGATTTTTCTGTTATTATAGATTTATCATTAAAGACTTAAAATCTGAGTTCTGAGCTCCAGTTGTCCACTCCCAATGCTTCTTTTCCTAACACCATGGGGAGACAATTCTGTTACACACCCATGGGAGATTCAAAAATTATCAAGCATGTGTATAATAGGGCTTATTTGGAAAATCTGTGAGTCATAAGAGAGTTTGCTTCTCTCGTACCTTTTCATATCATTCTCACTATTCTAGAAATCATAGTGAGATAAAGCAGTGTAGAGTTGCTCACATGTGTGTCATGAGTGAGACAAAATAGCAAGTCAAAAGGTTTCAGGATACTAATCAGAGAAACGAAGTTCTAGAAATTAGACTTTGCTAAATGATGATGCTGTTGAATTCATTTGGTTGTGCAATTCTTGAAAAGGAAGTCTTTGTTTTACTCTGTTATGCATCAATATTAGACTAAAATTTTCCTAAGTATAAGTCAGTGAATGGGTTTCTCTACTTAGTTTTTATTGTTTAATTCTGTTGTCAAATGATGGTAGAAGAATGAAGAAATACAGAAGTATTAATCCTTATATTCTAAGTAAATTTATGAGGTTTGAGAAATGTTTCATGTTGCCAAAGGCGCATTAAATGCAGTTACTTTATGTTGACAAAACCCTATAAGAGCACATATACTTATATCCTAGTATATTCTAATGTAAGTGTATATATTATATTCTAATGTAAGCATTGTAATTATACTTGAATTCAAATTTTAGCTCTTTTTCTTCAGAGTAAAATGAGGCAAGTACATAAATATTAACATTTTAAAAACCAATGTTTTAAGTTTGATTACCAATCCCCAAATTACCTTAAGGGTTAACTGAGGTGAAGTTTGTAATGCATGCAATATAGTCTAATAGATACCAAATACATATTGCCATTTTCTTTTGTAAGGACATAGATAGGGGTATAGAATTTAGACAGAAAATAGTATATAATATTTTATTGCTCACAAATACGGATATGAGGTTCTTCCTTACATTCTACCTATACTTACATCCTATAATCAGACAAGAAATAGAATGCTGATGGAATTTAGTTCTTCTGGAAACTCATCACTGGGTATGTTTTAAAGGTTAATATTATAATTGTAAATAATTGATGGACTAGGATGTTCGGGCCATCGTAAGCTATAAAAAATCTGAGTGATTCCAGTGATTATATTCAATTTATAATATCGTTATTTATCAGAAAAAAATCCTCTCTTAGGTTCTTCTGTTTTTTTCCCTTCATTCATTGACTCTACAATCAAATTTATGAAAATGCATGGTTTCCAATAGCAAGAAATTTAAATATAATAGTGGAGGAAGATATACATAAATATGAATTACAATATTTCAATAAAGAGAAAACAGGTAAGTGCTTGCTTCATAGGGACACTGGGAAGGAGTACCAATGATGGTTAGAAGTATCTAGAAAACTATATCAGTAAAGATATTATATAAGTGAAATCTTTAAATGGATCAAATTTCCTGAGGAATTTTACATTTGAATAAAAAGTGTAAAGTAGAAATAAACAGTTATCATCTTCACAAATTAAATATATAACCATTTATCTACTTAAAATTATATAGGAGATGTTTCAAGTGGTTAGAAAGATTTATAAATTATAAAGTCATGTATCTTTTTAAAATTTATGACTCATGTATTTTTTGATGTACACAATTTTAATGGCACTAATTTTACCTTAAATTTTGCATGTAATATATAATAATGAATATGTAGATTACATTTGCACTTCTATAAAAGGAAAACTGTACTTATGCTCCTAAACTATATTATACTCTAATATGCTTTTATCATCTGCCTCGCACTTTAGACTTCTAAATTATATGTGTGTCTCCTTATCTTTCATAGATATATATGTATGTATATATAACACATACACAGGAATGCAAATTTAATTATTATATTTTTTTGCTAAAAATAGTTTTTTGCTTTGTTTGAATATTTTGTACTTTGTAGGGGAGTGCAGGGCATACCCAGTGATGCTGAATGGTTATTCCTGGCTCTGTACTCAGAAGGCTCAGAAGACCATACAGCATGTTAGGAATCAAACACAGGTCAGTGTTAGGTAGTGGGAAGAGAATAACACATGCAGACAATGAAAGTGTACAGATCAAAGGAAAGATTACAAATAAAATTTTGAATGAAGCAACTGTAGTACCAATGCCATGAAAATTGTTTTATCAAAATAAAGTAAGTTTAAAATACCAGCATACTGATATTGAGATTTCTGTCTGATAGAATTAGGTATAATCATGACTTCTGTCCCATTTATTTTTAGCACATTGCTGTGAGGCCCATTCATGTCATCATTCTGAATGTATTCCAAACCAGGGTGATAAACTTCCTCTGGCCATGGCATAATTGACTTATGACTGAAACTTTAGTATCTTATAACAAAACTTTAACATATAGCTTCAAGGATCTTCAATTTTTTCATATGAAAATTCTAAAATTAAAGAAAATAATTTTTTATTTTAAAAATTCCTGTCACCCTTTCTGTCTCCAATTTGTCATACAATTGAAATTTTCTCAAATTAAATCAAAGACTATGACTCAACTTTTCTTTTAAACAAAGATTTGCGATTTTTATACATTAACTTTATTGATACTTTTATATTTCTCCTCATTCATCTCATTTGAATAAGCCACATTGCATAAATCTGAAATAGCATTTTCAAATGAGTGAATTATTTCTAAACATTTCCCTACACCATAGTTACTGACTGGAGCCATAGCAAAGCAGATAGGGCATTTGTCTTGCATGCGGCCAACACAATTTCAATTCCTCCAGCCCTCTCAGAGATCCCAAGAAGCTACGGAGAGTATCCCACCCCCACGGCAGAGCCTAGCAAGCTACTTCTGGTATATTCCATATGCAAAAAAAAGTAACAAGTCTCACAATGGGGACTTAACTAGTGACCGCTTGAGCAAAAGGATGAACAACAGTGCTACAGTGCAACAGTGCTATAGTGCATAATTACTCCATAACATACAATTCCCACATTGTATGTAACTGTTTAGAGGTTTCAAAACTGATATTGTTCTTTCTTGCTTTAGAATAAAATCCTGGGAAAGAAAGTTAAGACGCTTGACACTTGTTATGTTGGCATATAATAAGACTGATGTCCATCCATCAACCTTTATTCTCATTGGCATTCCTGGCTTGGAGGCTGCCCATATCTGGATCTCAATCCCCTTTTTTATGGTCTATATTTTGGCCTTATTGGCAAACGGCTCTCTACTGTTTATCATCAAGACTGACTCCAGTCTCCATGAACCCATGTACCTTTTTCTCTGTATGCTGGCTGTGGCTGACCTCATTGTGTGTACGACATCAGTGCCTAAACTTCTCAGTCTTTTCTGGTTCCAAGATGGAAAGATTCAAATTGAAGCTTGTCTCACTCAGGTGTTCCTGATTCATGCTTGTTCTACCATGGAGTCTGGTTTCTTCCTGGCCATGGCTTTTGATCGTTATGTAGCCATCTGCAACCCACTAAGACACTCTGCTATATTGACAAACTCTGTAATTATGGGAATGGGACTAGCAATTGTAATCCGGGGCACTCTCCTCCTCATGCCTCACCCATTTTTGCTTCGTTGGCTTCCCTACTGCAGAACCAATATCATTTCCCACACCTACTGTGAATTCATGGCTCTCATCAAGATAGCCTGTGCAGAGACAAGAATCCGCAGGGCCTATAGTCTCATTGTTGCTTTCATTACAGGAGGAATAGACTTCATATTGATCATTTGTTCTTATGTTCTCATACTACACACAGTCTTCCAATTGCCATCCAAAGATGCCCGACTCAAAACTCTGGGCACCTGTGGTTCCCATGTTTGTGTTATATTAGTGTCATATACTCCAGCCTTCTTCTCTTTTCTCACCCACAGGTTTGGGCACCATGTGGCTCCCCATCTTCACATTTTTGTAGCTAATATTTATCTTCTCGTCCCACCAATGGTTAATCCTATTATTTATGGGGTAAAGACTAAGAAAATACGGGAACGGTTCCTTAAATTTTTCAGTTTTTCAAAAACTCTGAACTAGTTATTTTGCTAGTGCTCATTTATGAACAAACATGCTCTATTTTAGAAGTGTGGTTTTCTTATAATATCTTCTATGGTAAGAGTACTTAGGGATTTTCTATGCAAAATAACTCAACCAAAGATTGTTATACACTAACAATCATTATACTGAAGCAGAAAATTTTGTTTTTAATTTAAAATGATTGCATTTAGAAATTAATATTTTTTTTCAATTTCCACTCCTTACTAAATTTTCTTTCTCAAGTTTCCCTCTCTTAATGGTAGTCAAAATATCTATTATATTTGATGCTTATTTTTAAAAGTTTATTTTCATTCTTCCATGATATATCAATAGCTATAAAACCACTATCTAGTTTTTATATTTAGACTTAGACTTGATGTTATCAACTCTGTGTTCTAGAATTGATTTTTAATTTTATTATTCAATTAATTGATTATTAATCTAAAGAAATCTGGTTTTAGTCAAACAGTCATAAATTTATAACTGTTTTCTTTGTCACTAAATCATGTTTATTTCTTTGGCATCCTATAGTTTCACATGGGAAAATTTCATAGGCATTATACCAATGGTGGGGAAAGGAGTGTGACAGTGGAGAAGAAAGATGTGCATCAAAAATGATATAAGAACACCTGTAGAAGGTATTTGGTATTTTGAAAATGATAGAGGTACAACAACTTTCTATACCAAAATCAAGAGCATTGATGTTAATGTAACATTTTTACCTCAACTACAATGATAGTAATGTAGAAATCAAAACACAAAAGACTAAATAATATGAGACTGTTTAACTGAAATCTATTCTAAAAAGTGTATTGTGGGGGAAGTTTCCAATAATTCATGTGTAAAGGACTCGAGATGACTGTTAGATGTCCCTAAATTGAACTGCAGCCATGCGAACTGAAAACTCAGGGCAATAGTTAACTAGCAGGAATATTTTACTTTAATACCCCTTTCTTCAATCTAAACTGTGAAATAGATTGACATTTGTGACTTGCAAGATGGATGAAGGAAAAGCGTATGCTTATTTTTTTTCTGTTTTGGTACAGAAAATTTAGAGATTAGCATATTGGAAATGGCTTAATTTTCTGGAGATGACATTAGGAACTGAACTTAAGCTTTGTTGCTCATCGCTATGTGATTTTGATTAAATGATTTCCCATCTCTGGATCTAAAACGCACTCTCATACAATGATGCCAAAAATGCCAGTAGCAGAATTCTTTAAATGTTCATATAACTCGAGAAGAGAAATCACAAAAGTGTAGTTGCAGTCATTATTTTATATCTATTATATCTCTTAATAAGATATAGTAGATCGATAATGAAGTAAATAACTATAATGAACTTGTTTCTGGCACTTTCAGTATGTCAGTGAATTGTATCAGAAAGAAGGAGAATTACAATCATGATTTTAACTTTCATATAAACAGATTTAAAACATTTATAGTGTCTCTAATTGAGTACAGTTGAAGATCTAATCCTCTGAACATCTTTACTAACATAATTACATTACAAACTTAGAAACAAAATGATTCCAGAATGATCTAGATTGTTTTCTCATAGGAGGAAAGTTTTAAGTTGTTTTTTAGGTTGAAATTAGGGACATATTATTAGCTTTAAAGAAGCTAAATTAGGGACATATTATTAACTTTAAAAAAGTTAAATTTTTGTTCTCCTTCTTAGTTGTATGATGTACCATAGCAACAAATTAGACACAAGGATGAAGTTTGAGGGAACCTCTGATTTATAGCCAGAACTATTATTGGCATTCTAAGTCCAGGAAGGTGATTGTAATGTTCAATTTATCATAAGTCTATAAGGAGCATAGAGGAATGTGAGATTATGATAGGCTTCATTTGTGTTTGAAGGTTTTGTAGCTAATAAGGGCTCTTTTCTCCACATGTAGACAAAGTCAGACTGTCCTATCTACTTAGACTAAAAGGAAGATGCTGAAGCTGAAGCAATAGTGCAGTGTTCAAGGCACTTGCCTAGCATTCAGTACACCCTTGTTTCATGTATAACACTGAATATGGTCTTCAGGAGTGATACACAAAGCCAAAAGTAAATTTTGAGCACCACCGGTTGTGACTCTCTCTCTCTCCCCATGAAGAGAGAGAAAGAGAGAGAGAAGGCAAAGGAAGGGAAGAGGAGAAATGGGAAGTGAATAAGAAGGAGAAAGAGAGAAAAGGAGAGGGAAGAGAGGAGAAGAGGGGAGGGGAGAGGAGAGGAGGGGAGGGGAGGGTAAAGGAAGGGAGGGGAGGGGAGGGGAGGGAAGGGGAGAGGAGAGGAGAGGAGAGGGGAGGGGAGGGGAGGGGAGGGGAGGAGGGGAGGGGAGAGGGGAGGGGAGGGGAGGGGAGGAAGGGAGGGGAGGAAGGGAGGGGAGGGGAGAGTAAAGGAAGGGGAGGGGAGGGTAAAGGAAGGGAGGGGAGGGGAGGGTAAAGGAAGGGAGGGGAGGAGAGGGTAAAGGAAGGGAGGGGAGGGGAGGGTAAAGGAAGGGAGGGGAGGGGAGGGTAAAGGAAGGGAGGGGAGGAGAGGGTAAAGGAAGGGAGGGGAGGGGAGGGGAGGGGAGGGGAGAGGAGGGGAGGGGAGAGGAGGGGAGGGGAGGGGAGGGGAGGGGAGGGGAGGGGAGGGGAGGGGAGAGGAGAGGAGAGGAGAGGAGAGGAGAGGAGAGGAGAGGAGAGGAGAGGAGAGGAGAGGAGAGGAGAGGAGAGGAGAGGAGAGGAGAGGAGAGGAGAGGAGAGGAGAGGGGAGGGGAGGGGAGGGGAAGGGAGGGGATAAGAGCAATGGATAGAGGAGAAGTGGAGATGGGAGTAGAGGAGAAAGAAGAGAGGGGAGAAGAGGGGAGAAGGAGAGGAGAAGGATGGGGATGGGTGGGGGTAGAGGAGAATTTTCTTTGTGAACAGAATTTGAAGTAGGTGCACTCAAGAACTAACTAGCGTTTACAAAACCTCTACAACTCCAACTTTTCAGATATGTTGGCTATTTACTGATTATGCATAAGAAGGAAAGGACTATATATGGTGCCCAATTGATGCCAAACATTATCATTCTTTTCACTAAGAATATTCTCCTGAAATATTCAATAATGTTATATTTACATCATTTAAAGGTACAGTGACACCCATATCCCATAGCCACTGGCAAGTAAGCAATGGCCAAGCTCCATAGTTTCACCATAATCTCAGAAGAGATGCAATCTAAGCTTCTGAAACTCATCAGCCCCCTTCTACAGATCCTGGACTTGATGAGAGCATGAGAACCTAATGACACCTTCAAATTCCACAAAACTAGCAGCACCCCCCAAATAGATGGGAAAGTAGCATAGAAGCCAACTAAGCTCAATAAACAAAATTAGTAACACAGAAGGTTCATCTAGCAAGATACAGCTTAGTTAACCCTCAGACAATGACTTTAATGAACCCAAGGTGAGCTATAACAGCTTTCACAAATTTTCTTTATTGAAGTCTTTTTTGTTAATTCCGTTAGCCATTTTTTTCCACAAAAGGTTTATTTATCACAGTTAACATACAAATCTAAATACACCAATTACTAAACCCGTCAGCATTTTCTTATAACATGCAACACAAAATAAGTCATTTTGTGCTTGCTAAGGGGACAGGATTGATGGTGATTGGGAAAATAGGGACAATGGTAGAGGGAAGATCATACTGGTAGTGGGATTAGTGTTGGAACATTGATTGTCAGAAACAACTGTATTGTGAATAACTTTGTAACTCTTGGTATTTAAATAAAGTAAAAACAGTCAGAAGACAGAAAAAACCTGAACAATCTCATTCACCTGTGGGAAATATATAAGTGAAGAAACATAACAAAGCCAAACAAAACTAAATATGAATGAGGAATGTGACTCATTGGCAGAGCTCCTGTCTTGCAGGTGGCAAGGCAATGATTCAATCCCCTGGCCACTTCTGCATGCCAAGTGAGATCCTGGCAGTACAATCATTCAATTTCCCACCCATAAGTTGTTTTTTTTTTTTTTGGCTTTTTGGGTCACACCCGGCAATGCACAGGGGTTACTTCTGGCTCTGCACACGGGAATTACTCCTGGCGATGCTCAGGGGACCATATGGGATGCTGGGACTTGAACCCGGGACAGCCACGTGCAAGGCAAACACCCTACCCTCTGTGCTATCACTCCAGCCCCCCACGCATAAGTTTTTAATAACAAGGAAAACAAATGAAATTAAATATTGTGATAGATAATAGATTTGGAATAGTGATCATTTTGCAGTATAAAACCTAGAAATATAATGTCAATATTAAAACAATAAAAAACAAGGTTATTAGCAATATGACATGCCCCCTGCGATGTGTAATCCCATCAATGGCCAACATTCAGAGACTATAAAACCAAGCTCCCAGAAGAGAGTGATGCAGTGTCTCTTGCCCCCAAGTCTGGCTGTCTTCACTGGGCCCCCTCAGAGGGGGTGGGTTGAGTTTCCCTCCCTGCCCTGAGTAGAGCCCTGGAAGTTGAAGACCTCTGGAACCCAGCCCCAGCCATTTTCAAGGCGACTCTTCACACATTTGGATGAGCCTCACGCATGAGGGAACCGGCAGAGGAACCAAGGTGTGCGGGACCGAGGTTGAGATCTCCAAGGCTGCTCGGATTGGGACTGGGCCTCTTCCACCCAGATTCCCCAGTTTCCAGTAGCTAGGCAGTCACACCCACAAACTGCTGCCTGGCGCTGTGTAATCCCATCGATGGCTAAGGTCCAGAGACTATAAAACCAAGCTCCTGGAGTGCAGCCATGCAACATCTGATAGCCTAGTTCTCCCTCTTGGAGAACCTGACAAGGTATGGAGAGTTTACTGCCCACATATGGAGAGTTTACTGCCCACAAGGGAGAGCGCAGCAAGCTCCTCGTCGCATATTTATATGCCAAATGCAGTAACAATGATTGGTCTCATTCCCCTGATCTTTAAGAGCCTCTAATGCGGCACCTTTGGGAAGGACCAATAAAAAGAGACTGCTAAAATTTCAGGGCGTGGATGAGTGGAGTTGTTACTGGGCCCACATGAGCAAATTGTTGATCAATGGGATGATAGTGACAGTAACAGTAATATTACAAGATTTCATTACAAAAACCTCTTGCATTTTTT
Source organism: Sorex araneus (assembly GCF_027595985.1). Lineage (NCBI taxonomy): Eukaryota > Metazoa > Chordata > Mammalia > Eulipotyphla > Soricidae > Sorex > Sorex araneus. The sequence goes on along the minus strand of NC_073307.1, from coordinate 104,301,073 downwards.
TTCTGTTCGGTATAAATCAAAATTCAGTCAAATCATAAATCAACACTGAGATAATTTGGAATAATGAATGGCTATATAGGAGTTTAAAAATAGAAATGATAAATAGATTAATTTATTAAAGCTAAGGAAGAAGGAAGAAAAAGAAAAGAAGCAAACCTGAGACCCCCCTTGGTTTTTGAACATAAAAATTGTACTATCTCCCAGACTATGGAAAGGGGCTTCATAAATCATGTGTGCATTAATAAAGAACTACTTTACAAAAGGCAAACTAGATTCACATAGAAATAAAACATTAACTTTCTTTTCTACCTTTATTTCCTTCGAAGTTCTGACTTCCTTTTCTACCTAATTTCATGGCCAGTGTAGAAACTTGAGTACTGAAACACCTTGAATCCTTTACAAAACCTACCCCAGGGAAATTTCTATTGAAAACCCCTCCCAGACAAAAATAACAGGATTCACATAAAGACTGAATAGGAGAGAAAACCAGAGACAGGATTCCATCCTTCTGCTCCGCCTGGTGAGTGTGCTGTTTCCCAGTTCCCAGCACATCCTCATTTTGCAGTGGTGGGCAAAGAGAAAGAAGTGGGGTAGGAAGGGAGGCAAAAAAAATGCAAGGTATATTTGGGATAAAGTAGACTCATAATGAAGACTCATAATTAAAGAAATGATATAATCATGTTATGAAACACCATGTAACACTAGTAAAATCATATGATTTTAAAGTCAGGAAGGTGGTACAGAACTAAGGTGCTTGTCTTATATGAATCAGAGCATAGAGCCAGTAGTAACCTCTCAGCATCACTGGTTGTTTTGCTCAAACAACAGAAGAAAAAAGGCAAAATAAAAATCAAAGTTATCCTTGGTCTGCAGGGGACGAGAATTGAGGCACACCACTCACACCCCAAGTTGCAACATTCCAGGCACTCTCTGCTCATCCAGATATTGGCCCGTGTCAAGGCTCCTTTCCAGAGCTGCGGCAGCTAATGAGGCCGCAAGTTATTCTCTCCCCTCCATATCCCATAAGAACCATAAGTTACCCTCCTAGTTGGAACTTTCACCACGTTAGCTTAACCACCAGAAACACATTAGCCAAGAACTCACTAAGCCCACCTCAAGTAATACTTCATCATAAGCTGAATAGTAACAGTGAATGTGAAGGGCTAAGCCACATAGGTCACAATGATAAAGTAACGCAGATCCCCACCAAGCTTACTTATTGAAAAGGCTAGCCCAGAAGACCCCAACAACAACGAAGTGCTAGACAACATCTCTGACAGGGAATTTAGAAGGGAGCTACTGAGGATGCCTAGGGAGCTAAAAGAAACAATGGAAAGTCATGCCAATAAAATATAGGAGGATTTGAAGGGAGAAATGTGAAAAATGCAAACAAAATTAAAAACAGAAACGTTAAGGGCCGGTGCTCGGCTCCGGCCGGCCGGGTTTTCGGCCCGGGTGCCCATGCCTCTGCAGAGCCGGTGGATGTGGAACGAGCGGGACCAGAGACAGCTTTAGGAATTGGGGTTCCAGCAAGTGCTTGCACCCGTGTATGGAGACAGTGAACTAAGCTTTTGCCCCACGCCGGCTAACGGAGGAAATAACCTTCCTTCTTGGTCTTTCTCCCCTCCGGGAGAAGGCGTGGTGTCCGACATTTTGTGGGTCCGTTGAGAAGGTATGAACTTTTGGCGCGAAAAAATAAAAAAACGTGTGCTTTGAACTTGAAACAGCCTCGGGATACCGGGGCAGCCCCAGCCAGGGCCGGTGCTCCGGCCAGCTGGGTTTTCGGCCCGGGTGCCCATGCCTCTGCAGAGCCGGTGGATGTGGAACGAGCGGGAACCAGAGACAGCTTTAGGAATTGGGGTTCCAGCAAGTGCTTGCACCCATGTATGGAGACTGTGAACTAACTTTAGCTACATGCTGTTCCAGGAAGGGAAATGATTCATTTTCAAACTTAAATCTTTGCGGACTTAATTACTATAATACAGAAATTGTAAACCGCGCGGCCGCTACTGTAGCCGCGCGACGTTTTATCTCTTCATTCTCATTAATGGAAAACTTATTATCAAATATTTCCCTGTTAATAGAGCTGTATTCTTAGGGGATAAATTCCAACAAAAATAGTCTGTTTTGAAACTCTAACAACAATAGTAAGTTATGTGTTGAAATCTGGAATGTAATCAAGGTAAAGAGAAAAGGAAGTGAAATTATCACTCACGTACGGGGGGGCTGGGGGGTGAGGGGTGGGATGTATACTGTTTTTTGTTTGTTTGTTTGTTTTGTTTTTGCTTTTGTTTTTGTTTTTATTGGTGGTGGAATATGGGCACTGGTGAAGGGATGGGTGTTTGAGCATTGTGTAACTGAGATATAAGCCTGAGAATTTTGTAACTTTCCACTTGGTGATTCAATAAAATAAATTAAAAAAAAAAACAGAAACGTCAGACTTGAAAAACCTGGTAGGCGAATTAAAAAACTCAGTGGAAGGCCTCAGCGACAGAGGACAGAATGTTGAGGACAGAATCAGTGAGCTCGAAGATGAAGTTCAGAGACTCTCTAGAAAAGAACAGAAAACTGAAATGAGACTGACAATCTAGGAACAGATGGCAAGAGAAGATTATGATGAAGCCAAGAGGAGTAATATAAGAATTGTTGGAGTCTCAGAGGGACAGGAAGAAAACCCTGATGAAGAAGAAACTGTCAAAGATACCATTGCTACGATGTTCCCAGAGCTGAAGAAAATATGTGACCACATTCAGGAGGCCTGAAGAATACCAGCTAGAAGAAACCCAAAGAGAAATACCCCAAGATACATCCTGATCAAAATGGCCAAAACCTTAGATAGAGACAAAATCCTGAAAGCAGCAAGACCAAAGAAAGAAATTGCTTATAAATTGCCTTAAGATTCACAGCAGACTTGTCTGATAAAACCCTCACGGCCCGAAAACAGTGGTGGGATATAGTGAAAAATCTCACTGAAATAAATGCCTAACCAAAAATATTTTACCCAGGTAGACTCTCAGTCATAACAGAAAGAACAACACACAGTTTCACAGATAAACAACAGCTCAGGAACTTCATAGACTCAAAACCATGGTTACAAGAACAACTGAACGGGCTACTTTAAGACAAGACAGGCCCCTCAAATACAGTGAATTTCAGCAGAAAAAATGGGACAAAACCCCATAACAATAATCTCTCTCAATGTCAATGGGCTAAACGCACCAATTAAAAGACACAGAGTGGCAGGATGGATTAGAAAATTGAATCCAACATTCTGCTGTCTGCAAGAAACACATCTCAACAGGCAGAGCAAACACAGGCTTAAAGTCAAAGACTGGAAAACAATCCTACAGGCGAACAACTCCCATAAAAAAACTGAGGTAGCCTTCCTTGTATCAGACCACATTGATTTCAGACTCAAGAAGGTCACAAGAGACAGTGAAGGTCATTTCTTATTGATAAAGGGATCTGTACAACAGGAAAAACTAACAATACTAAATATATATGCACATAATGAGGGACCAGAAAGTACTTAAAACAACTACTAATAGACTTGAAGAAAGACATCGATAGCAACACAATTCTAGTGAGAGACTTCAACACTGCTTTATCACCTCTTGATAGATCAACCGACTCAATCTGAGCAAGGACATACTTCATCTGAGGAAAGAAATGGAAGAAAGGACCTTAGTAGATATATATAGGACACTTCATCCTCAAAAAGCTGAATACATATTCTTCTCAAGTGTCCATGGAACATTCTCCAAGATAGACCACATGATGAGCCATAAAAAATACCTCCATAAAATTAAGAAGATAGAGATCCTATCAACAATCTTTTCAGCCCATGATGCACTGAAATGAGAAATAAATCACACATACAAACAGAAAATGAAATAAAACACCTGGAAATTAAAGAGCTAACTATTGGACAATGAGTGGCTTAGAAAGGAAATCAAAGAGGAAATTAGAAGATTCCTGGAAACGAACAACAATAAGGACACGAGTTACCAAAACCTATGGGACACAGCAAAAGCTGTGTTAAGAGGAAAGTTCATAGCTCTACAAGTATTCCTCAGGAAGAAGGAGCGAGCCCACATAAGTAACCCAACCTCACACCTTAAGACCTTGGAGAATGACCAACAAAAGGAACCCAATCCGAACAGGAGGAAGGAAATTATAAAACTCAGATCAAAAATTAACGAGATGGAAACCAAAAAAAACAATCTGAAAGATCAATGAAACAAAGAGGTGGTTCTTTGAGAAAATAAATAAGATAGATAAACCTCTAGCAAGACTCACAAAAAAGAGAGAGAAAACCCTAATAAGCCGAATTAGAAATGAAAAGGGGGACACTACAACAGAAATTACAGAAATTCAAAGGATCCTCAGAAATTACTTTGAAAATCTTTATGCCACGAAGCATGAAAACCTTGAGGAAATGGATAAATTCCTAGACTCCTATAGCATCCCAAGGCTGAACCAAAAAGACCTGGAATACATGAACAGACCTATCACCATCAAAGAAATTGAAATGGTAATAAAAAGTCTCCCCAAGCCCAAAAGTCCTGGCCCAGATGGATTTACTAGTGAATTCTTCCAAATTTTTAAAGAGGACTTACTCCCAGTCCTCTTTACACTTCTCCAGGAAATTGAAGTATCAAAAACACTTCCAAACAGTTTCTATGAAGCAAATATCACCCTGATACCAAAAACAGACAATGATACCACAAAGAAAGAGAATTACAGACCGATATCCCTGATGAACACAGACGAAAAGATCCTCAACAAAATATTAGCAAACAGAATCCAACGACTCATCAAAAAGATCATACACCATGACCAAGTAGGTTTCATCCCAGGGATGCAAGGATGGTTTAACATTCGCAAGTCAATCAACATAATTCATCATATCAATAAAATAAATAATAAAAACCATATGATCATATCAATAGATGCAGAGAAAGCATTTGACAAGATCCAGCACCTGTTTATGATTAAAACTCTCAGTGAAATGGGCATTAAAGGAACTTTCCTCAATATAGTCAAAGCCAACTACCACAAGCCCACAGCAACTATCATTCTCAATGGGGAAAAACTAAAAGCCTTCCCTCTAAGATTGGACACAAGACAAGGTTGCCCGCTTTCGCCACTCCTATTCAATATAGTACTGGAAGTCCTGGCCATAGCAGTTAGACAAGAAAAAGATATCAAGGGCATACAGATAGGAAAGGAAGAGGCTATCACTATTTGCAGACGGTATAATACTAAACTTGGAAAACCCTAAAGACTCTACAGAAAAGCTCCTAGAAAAAGTAGGTTGATATAGTTAAGTGGCAGGCTACACAATCAATACCCAAAAGTCCATGGCTTTCTTATATATAAATAAAGAAAGAGAACAAAGAGATATTAATGAAACAGTCCTGTTCACAATAGTACCTCAGAAAATCAAGTACTGTGGAATCAGCTTAACCAAAGAGGTGAAAGACCTATACAAGGAAAATTATAAAACACTACTCAAGAAAAAAAAAGAGGACACTAGGAAATGGAGGCACATCCCCTGCTCATGGATAGGGAGAATTAACATTATCAAAATGGCAATACTGCCCAAAGCACTATACAAATTTAATGGGGTCGCTATCAGGATATCCATGACATTTTTCAAAGAAATAGACAAAACACTCCGGAAATTCACATGGAACAATAAATGCCCACGAATAGCTAAAGCAAACCTCGGGAAAAGGAAGATGGGTGGCGTAAACTTCCCCAACTTCAAACTCTTCTACAAAGCAGTAGTAATTAAAATAGCATGGTATTGGGCTAAAAACAGACCTGCAGACCAATGGAACAGAGTTGAATATTCTGTCACAGACCCCCAAATATATGGCCACTTAATCTTTGACATAGGAGCAAGAAATGTAAAGCGGAACAACGAAAGCCTCTTCAACAAGTGGTGCTCGGAAAAGTGGATACTTACCAATAAAAAACTGAAGTCTGACCTCTGTCTAATGCCAGGCACAAAAGTCAGAACAAAGTGGATTAGAGACCTCAATATCAGACATGAATCTAAAGGTACATAGAGGAAAATGTAGGCAGAACTTTCCATGACATTGAGACTAAAATCATCTTTAAAGATGAAACAGCACTGACCATACAAGTGGAAGCAAACATAAATAGGACTACATCAAACTAAGAAGCTTCTGCACTTCAAAAGAAACAGTAACCAAAATACAGAAAGAGGCCACAGAATGGGAAAGAATCTTTACCCAATACCCATTTGATAAGAGATTAATATCCAGGATATACAAGATACCTAGTAGAATTGCATAAGTAAAAAACCTCCAACCAACCCCATTAGAAAATGGGGGGTAGAAAAGAACAGAAGTTTCCTCAAAAAAACAAATACAAATGGCCAAAAGGCACATGAAAATTGCTGCACATCGCTAGTCATCAGGGAGATGCAAGTCAAAACAACAATGAGATATCATCTCACACCACAGAAACTGGCACACATTCAAAAGAACAAAAGCAAACAGTGCTGCCATGGTTGTGGGGAGAAAGCGGTGCTCTTTCATTGTTGGTGGTAATGTCAACTGGTCCAGCCTTTCTGGAAAACAATATGGACAGTCCTTCAAAAACTAGAAATTGAGCTTCCATATGACCCTGCAATACCACTTCTGGGAATATATCCCAAGGATGCAAAAGAGAACAGTAGAAATGACATCTGTACCTATATATTCATTGCAGCACTGTTCACAATAGCCAAAATCTGGAAATTACCCAAATGACCTAGAAGAGATGACTGGTTAAAGAACTTTTGTACATCCACAGAATGGAATACTATGCAGCTGTTAGGAGAGATGAAGTCATGAAATTTGCTTATAAATCACTCTGCTTAGACATGCAAAATATCATGCTAAGTGAAATGAGTCAGAAAGAGAGAGACAGACATAGAAGGACTGCACTCATTTGTGAAGTATAGAAAAACATTACATGAGGCTGATATCCAAGTACAGTAGATACAAGGGCCAAGAGGATTGCCCCATAGCTGGAATACTGCTTCATCAGCAAAGAAGAGAAGGCAGATGGAATAGAGAAGGGATAACTAAGAAAATGATGGCTGGAGGAACCAGTTGGGATGGGAGATGTGTGCCTAACGTAGATAATGGACCAAACACAATGACCTCTCAGTGTCTGTATTGCAAGCTATAATGTCAAAAAGTAGAGAGAGAGTATGGGGAATATTGTCTGCCATGGATGCAGGGAGAGGTCGGGAAAGCGGGGGGGGGGGGTATACTGGGGATATTGGTGGTGGGGAATGTGCACTGGTGGAAGAATGGGTGTTTGATCATTGTATAATTGTAACCCAAACATGAAAGCTTGCAACTATCTCGCAGTGAGTCAATAAAATTTTAAAAATTAAAAAGACTTTTTTTTTAAATTTTATTTTGATACATTAAGAATATATATTTGGGGGTGGAGTGATAGCACAGAGGGTTGGCATTTGCTTTGCACGTGGCTGAGAGGGGTTTGAGTCCCAGCATCCCATATGTTCCCCCGAGCACTGCCAGGAATAATTCCTGAGTGCATGAGCCAGAAGTAACCCCCGTGCTTCGCCAGGTATGTCCCAAAAAGCAAAAAAATATATATGAGAACATAAAAAATAGATTATTACAAGATTATAAAAGTGAATACTCAATATCATAAAAATATAAAAATTGTGGAACAAAATTAAGTATAAAGTTATCAATGATGTTAGATTCTTAACATATTTTATACATTGAAAATTTAAAGAAATTATTGGAAGTAAAGATACTAAACACTGTCTTTGCTTCTTTTGATTCTTAATATGCTCCTGTAAGAATAAATAACTCAAAGACTCAAGGAGTCTTGCTCAGGAGACTCCAGAGACATTTGAGTAAGATGCTCCTTTCCTCTCCTCTCTCCAGGATTTTTATGTTACTATGGATGTAGCATTAAAGATTTAGAATCTGAGTTCTGACTTCCAGTTGTCCAGTCCCAATGCTTCTTCCCCAAATACCATAGGGAGACAATTTCTGTTTTGTGCCCATGGGAGACTCAAAAATTATCAAGCATGTGTATAATAGGACTTATTTGGGAAAGCTGTAAGTCATGAGAGAATTTGTTTCTCTCACATCTTTTCATATCATCCTCACTATTCTAGAAATCACAGTGAGGTAAAGCAACATAGAGTTGATCACATCTGTGTCATGAGCGAGACAAAAATAGCAAGTCAGAAGGTTTCAGGATACTAATCAGAGAAACAACGTTCTAGAAATTAGACTTTGCTAAATGATGATGCTGTTGAATCCATTTGGTTGTGCAGTTCTTGAAAAGGAAGTCTTTGTTTTACTCTTATGCATCAATATCAGACTAAAATTTTCCTAAGTATAAGTCTGTGAATGGGTTTCTCAACTTAGTTTTTATTGTTTAATTTTGTTGTCAAATGATGGTAGAAGAATTAAAAGAATTTCAGAAGTATTAATCCTTATATTCTAAGTAAATTTATGAAGTTTTAGAAATGTTTCATGTTGCCAAAGGCACATTAAATGCAGTTTAAAAACTTTACGTTTACAAAACCCTATAAGAGCACATATGCTTATATCTTAGTATATTCTAATGAAAGTGTTTTAAAAAGCATTGTGATTTTACTTGAATTCAAATTCCAGCTCAATTTCTTCAGAGTAAAATGAGGCAAGTACATAAATATTAGCATTTTTAAAACCAATGTTTTAAGTTTGATTACCAATCCCCAAATTACCTTAAGGGTTAACTGAGGTGAAGTTTGTAATGCATGTAATATAGTCTAATAGATACCAAATACATATTGCCATTTTCTTTTGTAAGGACATAGATAGGGGTATAGAATTTAGACAGAAAATAGTATAGAATATTTTATTGCTCACAAATATGGATATGAGGTTCTTCCTTACAGTCTACCTGTAATTTCACCCTGTAATCAGACAAGAAATAGAATGCTGATGGAATTTACTTCTTCTGGAAACTCATCACTGTGTATGTTTTAAAGGTTAATATTATAATTGTAAATAATTGATGTACTAGGGCATTTGGGTCATTGTAAACTATTAAAAATCTGAGTGATTCCAGTGATTATGTTCAATTTATAATATTGTTATTTACCAGAAAAAAATATCCTCTTTTAGGTTCTGTTTTTTTACCTTTCATTCAGTAACACTACAATCAAATTTATGAAAATGCAAGGTTTCTAAGAGCAAGAAATATGAATATAATAGTGGAAGAAGATATGCATAAATATGAATTACAATATTTCAATAAATAAAGAACAGGTAAGTGCTTGCATCATAGGGACAATGAGAAGGAATATCAACAATGGTTAGAAGTATCTAGAAAAATATATCAGTAAAGATAATATACGAGTGAAATCTTTAAATGTAACAAATTTTCTGAGAAATTTTATATGTGAATTATAGTTTGAAGAAGAAATAAACAGTTATCATCTTCATAGATTAAATAAATAACCATTTATCTACTTAATATAGGAGGTTGTGTTTCAAGTGGTTAGGAAGATTTATAAACTATGAAAAGTCATGTTTTTTTTAAATGACTCATGTACTTTTTTGATGATTACAAATTTAATGGCACTAGTTTTACCTTAAATTTCATGTGTAATATATGATACTTGATTATGCAGATTACATGTGTACTTTTATAAAAGGAAATCTAAACTTATGATACTAAACTGTATTATACTCTGTCAAATATGTTTTACCATCTGTCTCGCATTTTAGACTACTAAATTATATGTGTCTCTTATTATCATCCATATATATGTATGGATGTATATATAACACTTACACAGGAATGCAAATTTAACTATTGCATTTTTATGTTAAAGAAAAATTAATTTTTTTCTTTATTTGTATATTTTATACTTTTGGGGAGAGTGCAGGGCATACCCGGTGATGTTTCATGGTTATTCCTGGCTCTGCACTCAGATAGTTCAGAAGACCACACAGCATGCTTCGGATCAAACCCAGGTCAGTATTAGGTAGTCGGAAGAGAATAACACATGCAGACAATGAAAACACAGATCAAAGGAAAGATTATAAAAAATGTTTGAATGAAGTAACTATAGTGGTAATGCCATGAAAATTGTTTTACTAATAGAAAACACATAAGAAATCAATAAAGTTCAGAATACTGATCATAGTAATATTGAGATTTCTGTCTGATAGAATTAGATATAATCATAACTTCTGTCCCATTTATTTTTAGCACATTGCTGTGAGGCCCATTCATGTAATCACTCTGAATATATTCCAAACCAGGGTGATAAACTTCCTCTTGCCATGGCATAATTGATTTATGACCGAAACTTTAATATCTTATAACAAAACCTTAACTTATAGTTTCAAGGATCTTCAATTTTTCATGTATAAATTCTAAAATTAAACAAAATGATTTTCTATTTTAAAATTTCTATCACCCTTTCTGTCTCCAATTTGTCTTACAATTGAAATTTTCTCACATTAAATCAAAGACTTTCCTTCTGAACAAAGATTTGAGATTTTTATACAATTCTTCTCATTTAACACATTTGAATAAGCCACATTGAATAAATCTGAAGTAGTATTTTCAAATGAGGGAATAATTTCTAAATATTTCCCTATATCTTAATTGCTCCATAACATAAAATTCCTACGTTATATGTAACTTTTCAGAGGTTTCAACATTGATATTGTTCTTTCTTGCTTTAGAATAAAATCCTGGAAAAGAAAGTTAAGGCGCTTGACACTTGTTATGTTGACATATAATAAGACTGATGTCCATCCATCAACCTTTATTCTCACTGGCATTCCTGGCTTGGAGGCTGCCCATATCTGGATCTCCATCCCCTTTTTTATGGCCTATGTTTTGGCCTTATTGGGAAACTTCTCTCTACTTTTTATCATCAAGACTGACTCCAGTCTCCATGAACCCATGTACCTTTTTCTCTGTATGGTGGCTGTGGCTGACCTGATTCTGTGTACAACAACAGTGCCTAAACTTCTCAGTCTTTTCTGGTTCCAAGATGGAAAGATTCAAGCTGAAGCTTGTCTCACTCAGGTGTTCCTGATTCATGCTTGTTCTACCATGGAGTCTGGTTTCTTCCTGGCCATGGCTTTTGATCGTTATATAGCCATCTGCAACCCACTAAGACACTCTGCTATATTGACAAACTCTGTAATTATGGGAATGGGACTAGCAATTGTAATCCGGGGCACTCTCCTCCTCATGCCTCACCCTTTTGTGCTTCGTTGGCTTCCCTACTGCAGAACCAATATCATTTCCCACACCTACTGTGAATTCATGGCTCTCATCAAGATAGCCTGTGCAGAGACAAGAATTCTCAGGGCCTATAGTCTCATTGTTGCCTTCCTTACAGGAGGAATAGACTTCATATTGATCATTTATTCTTATGTTCTCATACTACACACAGTCTTCCAAATGCCATCCAAAGATGCCCGACTCAAAACTCTGGGCACCTGTGGTTCCCATGTTTGTGTTATATTAGTGTCATATACTGCAGCCTTCTTCTCTTTTCTTACCCACAGGTTTGGGCACCATGTGGCTCCCCAGCTTCACATTTTTGTAGCTAATATCTATATTCTTCTCCCACCCATGGTCAATCCTATTGTTTATGGGGTAAAGACTAAGAAGATACGGGAACGATTCCTTAAATTCTTCATTTTTTCAAAGACTCTGAACTAGTTATTTTGCTAGTGCTCATTTATGAACAAACTATTTTCGAATGTGTGGTTTCCTTATAATATCCTCTATGGTAAGAGTACTTTAGGCTTTTCTATGCCCAAAATAACTCAACCAAAGACTGCTATACACTAACAATCATTATACTGAAGCAGAAATATTTTGTTTTTAATTTAAAACGATTGCATTTAGAAATTAACATATTTTTTTCAATTTCCATTCCTTACTAAATTTTCTTTCTCACGTTTCCCTCTCTTAATGCTATTAAAAATATATATTATGTTTGATTCTTTTAACAGTTTATTTTCATTCTCCCATGATATATCAATAGCTATAAAACCATTTTCTAGTTTTTATATTTAGGCTTAGACTTGAAGTTATCAACTCTGTCTTCTATAAATGATTATTAATTTTATTTTTAATTCAATTAATTATTTTTTTAATTTAAAGGAATTTGATGCTAGTCAAACAGCCATCAATTTATAACTGTCTTTTATCTCTGCCACTAAATCATGTTTATTTCTTTGTCATTCTATAGGTTCCCATGGAAATATTTCATAGGCATTATACCAAATGGGGGGGAGAGTAGTGTAAGAGTAGAGAAGAAAGATGTCGATCAAAAGTGATTTAAGGACAATTGTAGAAGGTATTCAGTATTTTGGAAATGACAGAGGTATAATGGGCTGAAGTGATAGCCCTGTGGGTAGAGCATTTGCCTTGCACACGGTCAACCCGGATTTGATTTTTCCGTCCCTCTTGGAGAGCCCAGCAAGCTACTGAGAGTATCTTGCCCCATAGCAGAGCCTGGCAAGCTACCCGTGGCATATTCTATATGCCAAAAACAGTAATAATAAGTCTCACAATGGAGATGTTACTGGTGCCCACTCGAGCAAATCGATGAGCAGCAGGATGACAGTGACAGTGACAAGGTATAATAATTTGTTGGGAGAAAGGGCCCTTTTGGTCAGCTTTGAGATGTCACATTAATCCCTGGGCTAGGGCCTGGGAAGATGTTCCTAGACCACTCAGGAGGCCTGTTGCAATGTATATTTACAATCACAGGTCAATGCTGCTGTGGGACAGGACCCTAGGACAGGATGTAACTGGCGGCTGTGTGGGTGACAGCCTATCCATTATGATCACAAAGGAATGATGTAATCCTATCTATATAACTGTAATGAAACAATGTAATCCTATCTATAGAATTGAGATGGAATGCATATTTCTTCTAACCACTGTGACTATGTGACTGCCGGCGAATACTCAGGCATATATAAGCTTCACTGTTTGCTCAATAAATCAGAACTGCTTTATGGGCCCACCGCCATGCTCATGTGCTTATTTCTTATTTCTTAGAAAAGGCGGTGGCAAGGTTTGCTCTTTTCCCCGGACCCCTCCCCTTAGCTGCAGGGAAGCTCGGCCCTGTCCTCAGGACTCTGAGTGGCAGCCCCTTGCTGGACGAGGGAGCGTGCTGAACAGAGGCCGAGAGAAGACCCCAACAATGACTTTCTATACCAAAATCAAACATTAACGTTAGTGTAACATTTTTACCTCAACTACAATGATAGTAAATTAGAAATCAAAGAAAATGCAAAAGACTAAATAATATGAGACTCTTTAACTGAAATCTATTCTAAAAAGTGTATTTTGGGGGAAGTATTCAGCAATTCATGTTTAAAGGACATTGAGATGTTTCTTAGATGTCTCTAAATAGAACTGCAGTCATGTGAACTGAAAACTTGAGAAATTGTTGACCAGCAAGAATATTTTACTTTAATACCCCTTCCCTCAAGCTAAACTGTGAAATGGAATGATGTTTGTGATTTGCAAAATGGATGAAGTAAAAGCCTATACTTATTTCTGTCTGTTTTGGTCTCCATAAAATTAAGAGATTAGCGTATAGATTAGCATATAGGGAAATAATATAATTTTCTGGAGACAATAGGAACTGAAGTTAAGCTTTGTTGCTCATAGCTATGTGATTTTGATTGATTGATTTCCCATCTCTGGGTCTAAAACTCACTATAGTTGAATGATGCCAAAAATGCCAGTAGCAGAATTCTTTAAGTGTTCATATAACTCAAGAAGGGTAATCAAAAAAAGTGTAGTTACAGTCACTAGTGTATCTCTTAATAAGATACAATAGATCAATAATAAAGTAAAAAAGTATAATGAACTTGGTTTTGGCAATTTCAGCTTGTCAGCGAATTGTATCGGAAAGAAGCAGAATTAAAATCATGATTTTTAAGCTTACTATAAACAGATTCAAAACATTTATAGTGTTTCTAATTGAGTACAGTTGATGATCTAATCCTCTAAACATCTTCACTAACATAATTACATTACAAACTTGGAGACAAAATGATTCCAAAATGATCTAGATAGATTTCTCATTGGAAGGAAGTTTTAGGTTGTGTTTTATTAGGTTGTAATTAAGTAAAATTTTTGTTCTTTTTCTTAGTTGTATGACATACTCTAGCAACAAATTATACACAAGAATGAAGTTTGTGAGAACCTCTGATTTTTAGTTAGACTGTTACTGGCATCCTAAGTCCAGGAAGGTGATTGGAAACTTCAATTTATCATTAGTCTCTAAGGAGCATAGGGGTATTGTGAGATTATGATAGGCCTATTAGTGTTTGAAGGGTTTGTAGCTAATAAGGGCTCTTTCCTCCACAGATAGACAAAGTCACTGTCTATCTACTTTGGAAGATGCTGAAGCTGGAGAAATAGTGCAGGAATCAAGGTACTTGCCAAGCAGTCAATAAACCCTTGTTGGATATATAACGCTGAGTATGGTCCGCAGGAGTGATACACAAAGACAAAAATAAAATTTGAGCACCATCGGGTATGACTCTATCTCCCCACAAAGAGAGAGAGAGAGAAAGAGAGAGAGAGGAGGCAAAGGAAGGGAAAAAGAGAGATGGGAAGCAAATAAGGAGAAAAGAAGAGAAAGGGAGGGGGAGAAGAGAACAGGAAGGGAGGGATGGGAGTGGAAAAATGGATAGAAAGGGGAGGCAAGTGGAGGGAAGGAGAGGAAGTAAGGACCAGTAGGAAGGGGGGGGATGAAAGAGAGGAGGGGAGGGGAAAAGGTAAGGAGAGGGGTGGGGAGGGGAGGAGGTAGAGGAGAATTTTCTTTGTAAACAGAGTTTGAAGTTGGTGCACTCAGGAAGAGCAAACTAGAGTTTACAAAACCTCTACGACTCCAACTTTTGAGATATGTTGCCTATTTACTAGTCATGCAGAAGAAAGAAACGGCTATATGTAGTGCACAATTGATTCCAAACATTTCCATTCTTTTCACTAAGCATATTCTTCCTGAAATATTCAATGATGTAACATTTACATCTATTCAAAGGTATAGTGATATCCACATCCCATAGCCACTGGCAAGTAAGCAATGGACAAGCTTCACAGCTTCACTTTATCTCAGAAGAGATGCAAACCAAGATGCAAACCATCAGCCCCCTTCTACAGATCCTGAGGTTTCTGAGAGCATGAGGACCTAACGACACCTTCAAATTCCACAAAACTGGCAGCACCCCCCAAATAGATGGGAAAGTAGCATAGAAGCCAACTAAGCTCAATAAGCAAAATTAGTAACACAGAAGGTTCATCTAGCAAGATATAGCTTAGTAAATCCTCAGACAATGACTTTTATGACCCCAGGTGAGCTATAACAGCTTTCACAAATTATCCTTATTGAAGTCTTTATTTCTAATTCCATTAGCCATTATTTTTCCAAAAGGTTTATTTATCACGGTTGACATACATATTGGGCTGAAGCGATAGCCCAGTGGGTAGGTCGTTTGCTTTGCACACAGCCGACCCTGGTTTCATTCCTCCACCCCTCTCAGAGAGCCCGGCAAGCTACTGAGAGTATTTTGCCCACCCGGCAGAGCCTGGCAAACTACGTGTGGCATATTTGATATGCCAAAAATAGTAACAACAAGTCTCACAATGGAGATGTTACTGACACCAGCTCGAGCAAATCGATGAGCAATGGGATGACAGCGATGCAGTGATACAGTGAACATATAAATTCAAATACACCGATATACTAAACCCATCAGCATTTTCTTATAACAACAAACACAAAATAAATTATTTTGTGCTTGCTAAGGGAACAGGCTTGGATGGTGAGTGGGAAGATGGGGACAATGGTAGAGGGAAGATCATACTGGTAGTGGGATTAGTGTTGGAAAATTGAATGCCAGAAACAACTGTATTATGAATAACCCTGTAACCCTTGGTGTTTCAATAAAGTAAAAACAGAAGATAAGAAAAAAACTGGACAATCTCATTCAACTGTGGGAAATATGGAAGTGAAGAAAAATAACAAAGCCAAACAAAACTAAATGTGAATAAAGAATGTGACTCAGTGGCAAGGTCACAATTCAATCCCTGGCCACTTCTGCATGCCAAGTGAGATCCTGGCAGTATACTCATTCAACTTCTCACCCACAAGTTTTTAATAACAAGGAAAACAAATGTAATTAGATATGTTGATGGATACTAGACTTGGAATGGTGATTATTTTGTAATATGTAACGTATAAATCATTGTCATATGCCTAATATATAATGTCAATATTCAAAAATAAATATAAAGTTATTTGTAATATTAAAAGATTTCATTACAAAAACCTCTTGCATTTTTTTCCTGTTGGATATAACTCAAAATTCAGTCAAATCATAAATCAACACTGAGATAAGTTGAAATAATGAATATGTAAGTTTAAAATATGTAAGTTTAAAAATAGGAATGATAAATGGATTAATTCAGTAAAGCAAGGGGAGAAGAAAAACAAAAGAAACAAACCTGAGACACTTGTTTTTGAGCACAAAAACTGTACCATCTCCCAAAATGTTGGGAGGGGCTTCATAAATCATGTGTTCATTAACAAAGAACTATTTTACAAAAGGAAAAATAGACTCACATATCAATAAAACATTAACTTTCTTTTCTACCTTTATTTCCTTCGAAGTTCTGACTTCCTTTCTACCTAATTTCAGGACCAATTTAGAAACTTGAGTACTGAAACACCCTGAATCCATTACAAAACCTACCCCAGGGAATTTTGTATTGAAAACTCCTCCTAGACAAAAAGAGCAGGATTCACATCAAGACGGAATAGGAGGGGAAACAGAGACAGGATTCCTTCCTTCTGCTCCGCCTGGTGAGTGTGCTGTTTCCCAGTTCCCAGCACATCCTCATTTTGCCGTGATGGGCAAAGAGAAAGAAGTGGGGTAGAAAGGGAGGCAAAAAATACAAGGTATACTTGGGATAAAAGAGACTCATGTTATGAAATCATGTTATGAAACACTATATTACACTGGTAAAATCATATGATTTTAAAGTCAGGAAGGTGGTACAGAGCTAAGGTGCTGGTCTTATATGAATCAGAGCACAGAGCCAGTAATAACCCCTCAGCATCACAGGTTGTTTTGCCCAAACAATAGGGGAAAAGAAGCAAAACCAAAACCAAAATTATTTGGATTTAACACAAATTGATTTTGTGCATTTGAAAATATTGGTCAGTACAATATCGAAAGAATGTTCCAAAAATAGTATGTTTAAAACAAGGCTAAATATATTTAAAAATATGTATTTGTTCTAATTTTAGTAATTTAAGAATTTCTGTTTATTATATTTTCTAGATAAATAAATTGAGATATAAAGATGCTGCAATTCCTGTACAAGCTTACTCTGCTAAGTAATACTCTTAGTCGCTTTCCTTTTTGTCTATTTTGAAAACATTTAGAAGCTAATTTTCAATACCATTAATTAGTCTGTGGAATTTATACTTTTGAACGTTAGAAAACACTATGCTGAAATTTATCCTCAAACTGATAAAGAATGTCTTCTCTCAGATGTGGTATATAAATAAACACTGTCACTGTAACACTGTTCATCAATTTGCTCAAGCAGGCACCAGTAACATCTCCATTGTGAGACTTGTTATTGTGTTTGGCATATCGAATACGCCACAGGTAGCTTGGCAGGCTCTGCAGTGTGGGCAGGATACTCTCAGTAGTTTGCCAAGCTCTCCAAGAGAGACAATGGAATCGAACCTGGGTCGGCTGAGTACAGGGCAAACTCCCTACCCACTGTACTATTGCTCTAGTCCATAAATAAACATAGTGGAGGAAAGACAAAATACCAAGAGAAACAGAATCTAAGAACTGGACTTCCCATGGTACTTACATATGGGTGGAGGTGGATATTGAAGTGTGGAGGAGAAAGAGAAGGAGTGTCCCTGAGACAATGTGGAGGAAAACAGACACTCTGGCATCGGGTGTAGCATTGAAATGTTGCATTCATGGTATTTTGTCATTAATAGTATTGTATAATTGTAGGTTATGGTGACTAAATTTTCTTAAAGGATCATTTGAATCATTGACATTATTTTTCTAGAAATAAAACCAACACTGCTTTTCAAGTGTGTGTTACCACAACACACCCACTGCTAGAATATTGATTTCTCAGCACTGATTTCCCTTGTACCCACTCCATTCTTTTATCATTTCTCCTACTCCAGTAACTTGAGTACTGCAGCCAGAATCCAGGTTTTTTTTTTTTTTTGGCTTTGTCTGTTAACTTGCTTTGTTTGTTTATATCCTACCTATCATCTATTTTTATCTTTCTCTTTGTGTCTTGTTTTTTTTTTTTTCATTTTTGACCCCCAGGTAAAACTAAAAGGTCCTGGCTTCCCACTTGGCAGGCTTGTGGTTCAATGCTCAGACACAGTTGAAGTGTTGCTTGAGCTCTGCAATGTAGGGAATTACCTGAGCCATTCCAGGGGTTCTCAGGAGCTAGGGATTGGTGGGTGCAAGAAATAAAACCAAATTCTACTATACTGAAATGCTGTATTCATAAAATACATATACCTTAAATATATATATGTATATATACATATATATACACATATATATATATATATACCTTCACTCTGTACTATCTCTCAGCCCTCTGACTTCCTTTGCTTAACACAGGCCTCTCCATTACATCAGTGTTGTCAAATGCATACATATATTTTTACTCTAGCTACTGCTCAGAATTTTTGACTTACAAATTTCCAATTTATTGGTAAACTTATTAGTACACAGCTCGATCAGTAGTAGAGGGCAATCCGTGTAGGATTCAATCATATATCAGTAACGTAGTTTATTATTTACATTGTTGAAAATGTTTGGTAAATGTTTTCTACTTTTAATTAGGTGCAAACTTATAAGTGAGCAGCGTCTGTAATAATGTTGTTGTATAGGCTGATGATACATTTTGTATGAATGCAGAAGAGATTGCATCTAGATAAGCCATTTGGAAATTTCATAAGTGGATGCGATCTCAATGATGTCATATTCATTGAAGTCACATTGTGTGATAACACAAGTTTGAGGTATGCATAATTGTAATTCAATATGTGTATATATTACATTAAGATCACCACTAAAAATCTATCTTTCACCATGTAGTTTCCCATTTTACCAGATTTACCCAGTTTTTATTCCTTGTGGTGACTATTAGTTTGTCTTATGAATAAGTCATATAGTGAAAACAAAATCTTCCATCATTTTAACCCTTTGTGATACATAAAGAATACAATGGGATGGAATGTCTTATGTCTTAAAGAAATACTTTCAAAATTTGTTTCAAGAAATTTTATATTGCTATTTTAAATTTTTTGTTCCTTAGGTGCTTGAACACAACACTAATATTTTCTCCAGTTGACATACAAGGATATAAAGGAGCAGATATCAGGATAACCAGTCAATAGCATCAAATGAATTTCACTCTAGGAGTAAAAATTCAAGAGAGTTCAAAACTAAGATTTTACAAATCATTGATTTTAAAGTTAAGAATAAGGAGTACTAAAATTCATTCTTTTAACCCATCCTTATGAAAGTTAAGAAAAGATTAGCATCAATTTAAACAATGAAACAATTAAAATATGCCAAATAATCAGATAAAATGTGGTAAAACTAAACAGAATAAAATATATTTCACACTTTAGATTGTGTTTTTATGCACGTGAAAATTATAAAAAGTCACAAATTCAAAATATATACAAAATGCATGACAGAATAATTAATAATGCACAATTCTATACAAGGTTTACAAGTTTATTTAATACTTCATTTCACTAAATTGGTAGAAGTACTGATTATTATGTGAAAATAATTTTAAAAAGTACTCTGCACTTGCATAAATTATTTTCCATAAAATAATTTAATTCAGAAAATAATTACATATTCAAATAACCTATAACTTCGTTAAACTGTTAATTAGTGAAAATGCTGACTGCTTAGTATTATAGATTTCTTTTTACAAATCTGAACATAGAATACCAGAAAAATAACATAAAGGATAATATTGAAGAGTGTAATATATATTTGTTTTAATGTATCCTATTGAAGTAATGTTTTTCAGCAGTTTCTACATCATTATTTTATATAATTTCTCTTTTTTTATTGAATCACCATGAGATCAGTTGTAAACTTTCATGTTTGAATTTCGTTCATACAATGATCAAACACCCATCCCTCCACCAGTGCACATTCTCCACCACCAAAGTCCCCAGTATACCCCTCCTTCCCTCCCACTGACTTCATGGTAGACAATTTCCCCCATACTCTCTACTTTTGGGCAGTATGGTTTGCAATACAGAAACTGAGAGGTTATCACGTTTGGTCCTTTATCTTTCAACACACATCTCCGACCCGGAAATGTTCCTCCGAACATCACTGTCTTAATCATCCCTTCTTTATCCCAGCTGCCTTCTTTCCTAGCTCATGAGAAAGGCTTCCAACTATGGGGCAATATTCCTTGTATCTAATATCTTTGGGTGTTAGTTTCATATTTTGTTATTTTATATTCCACGAATGAGTGCAGTCCTTTGGTGTCTATTCCTCTCTTTCTGACTCATTTCACTTAGCATGATGCTCTCCATGTCCATACACTTATTTCCTGGCCCAGTGGTGGTGCCGCCCAAGTACTTTATATTTTCAATGCTACTTTAACACTTCTACAATCCAAGCATCCATAATTCGCCATCACTTTCCCAAGGTCCCTTCTGCTGCACCCCTCCATCTCCTTGCAGCTTCAATTCACTGTTCTGTCAGAACTATCTGAAGATTGGTTTTCTTCGCTTATTACCTATTCCCTTGTTTTGTTTCATTATTGCCTACATATGAACAAAATCATTTGTATACACGCATAGTGAAATACTACCAGCTATGAGAAAAAGTGAAATTTTTCAATTCTCTGAAATGTATTGAATTGGAGTAAATTGCGTGAATCAGAAGGATAAAAAACATCCCACTAACTTTAGCTTTATTCCACTTAAATTTTTGAAATCAGTAAAGGCTATATCAATAGGTATAAGATTATCCATAAAACTCCATTCAGCCATCATATTTTTGAAGTTACTATTATCCTTGGGATCTTACAAAATATATTTTCAACAATTATCTAAAATATGTTTAGATGTCCATAAAAATATGTTTTATATGCATGATAAATTACATCCTTTTTGTCTTTATTCCCCAATCTACTAAAATTTTATCATATTCTTTGTCTATATTTGTGTTCCATCATTTGTTTATATGTCTTTTAAAAAGAATACTTTATAATATTTACCTTCAGAATCATATATCATTGAATGGCAAGGAATACCTCATTTTCATTTACTTTATTTGCAATCACATAGTATCTGTATTTTCTCTTAAAAAAATTAAAAAGGTAGATTACTTTTGCATCTAGCAAGCAAATATACAAATATTTCTGAAAAAAACTCTCATTAACTGAATAACTTTCATATATGGTTACTGGTGAAAAAATTGTTTTGGTAATATTTTGCTAATTTCTGTTCATATTATCTTTAGGTCTCCAAAGTTACAGAAAGCTATAGACATATTGCATTTCTGAAGACTTATGCATTTCCAAACAGGATGTCACTATCCAATGAAACACAGTACCATGTCTTCTTCTTGCTGCTGGGAATTCCAGGATTGGAAGCATTTCATATCTGGATTGGCCTACCCTTTTGTGTTGTGTACATGATTGCACTCTTTGGAAACCTCACTATTCTCTATGTGATTCAAGCTGAGAGCAGCCTACATCAACCAATGTTTTATTTTCTGGCCATGTTGGCTAGCATTGACTTGGGTCTCTCCACAGCTACCATCCCTAAGATGCTTGGGATCTTCTGGTTCAACCTCAGAGAGATCTTCTTCGAAGCCTGCCTTACCCAGATGTTTTTCATTCACAAATTCACACTTATGGAATCAGCAGTCCTTTTGGCAATGGCTTATGACCGCTATGTGGCCATCTGCAATCCACTTCGATACAGCACCATTCTCACCAATAAGGTTGTTTCTCTAATTGGTCTTGCTGTATCAGCGAGGGCATTTATTTTTACCACTCCATTTGTATTTCTGATTTTGAGGTTGCCTTTCTGTGGGAATCATGTCATTCCCCATACCTACTGTGAACACATGGGTCTTGCTCGACTCTCCTGTGCCAGTATCAAGATTAATATTATATATGGCTTATGTGCAATTTGTAATCTTGTGTTTGACATGATAGCAATTGCCCTGTCTTATGTTAAAATCCTTCGTGCTGTATTTCGTCTTCCTTCTCGAGAGGCTCGACTCAAGTCCCTCAGCACATGTGGGTCACATGTATGTGTAATCCTTGCTTTCTACACACCAGCCCTCTTTTCATTTATGACACACCGTTTTGGCCGAAATGTTCCCCGCTATATTCACATTCTCTTGGCTAATCTTTATGTTGTAGTGCCACCAATGCTTAATCCTGTCATATATGGAGTCAGAACTAAACAGATATATACCAGTGTAAAGAAAATATTACTACATAAGGAAGTAGTAGAAAAAGGAGGACATTAGTAATGAATGCTAATATATACTTGTATGGAATGTAAGTCGATGAATGATTCATAAAATTACTTTAAGACGTTTCTCTGCTCACTTTCTTATATATTAAAATGTGTTCAAATTCCCCATTTCTCTGACCACAATCCAAAAGAATTTGCTGTTTTCTCCTTGTTTCTTTATAATTTTACCTAAACATTTATGCCATATTTTATTTTCTATATACATATCTGACATTTTATATTAAAATTTGTATGTATCCATATCTACTAGATATATTGATATATATATATATTTTGCTTTTTTGGGGGTGTGTGTCACACGTGGTGATACACAGGGGTTAATCCTGGCTCATGCACTCAGAAATTACTCCTGACAGTGCTCAGGGGACCATATGAGATGCTGGGAATTGAACCCAGGTTGGTCACGTGCAAGGCAAACGTCCTACCCTCTGTGTTATTGCTTCAGCCACCTTTTTTTAAATGTAATTATTTTTCAGTGTATACTTTCATAAGCTCCAGATATTGGAAATAGCATGATGAGTAGACTATTTCCCCAAATTTTGCACAGTTTAAAATTAAAAATCAAACACAAATTATGAAATGTTTTTCTTTTTCATCTAATATCTTGATTATTACATTTTTTTATATTCATAAATATCAAAAATTTAAATATGAAACAGTTCTAACATTTTATATACTACCAAGTAAATGTACATTTGATATAATTGTAATTTTATCTATTAAATTGCTTAGTTTTTTTAATACAATAAATCACTTTAAATAAATAAGAAATAAATTACTTATTATTTAATAAGTTCTAGACACTGACAAGGGTGGCTCCAAAACAAAACAAAAGTTAAGCAGATGAAGATCACTTAAAAGTGCATGAAAGATGCAAGATGCCTTCTGTCACCACATGCCCCACTAATAATATCATAGGTTCTGGTCCTAGATGTTCCTTGTCATGAACTCGGAACAGAAGCACCCTTTTGCCAGGAAAGAACACTGAAACTGCATGTTTATTCAGCTCCAGGCCCCTGAACACTTAAAGGAACACACATGCACACACACATTCACACACATACACACAAACATGAACACACATTAACGAAATAGTTGGTAAATCAAACTATGTTCCAAAATTACATAATGTTACATATTATTTAAATATGAATAGGGAGAGAGCATATATTTAAATACAGAATATATTTATCAACAAATTACGTGCATTGTGTTTGGTGATGGACTGGAGCAATAGATAACACAGTGGTAGGGCATTCGCCTTTCACGAGGCTGACCCATGTTTGATTCCTCTGCCCCTCTCTTAGAGCCTGGCAAGCTACCGAGAATATCACACCTGCACGGCAGAGCCTGGCAAGCTACCCATGGCATATGGGATATGCCAAAATCAGTAACAATAAGTCTCACAATGAGAGATGTTACTGGTGCCCGCTCGAACAAATCGATGAGCAATGGGATAACAGTGACAGTGACAGTGTTTAGTGATAGGGAAGTAATCAGATATATTCTCCATGAAAGTTATCTATCTTAGAGCAAATATACATGTATAAATAGTGCTGCTCTAAACTATGTATAATAGAAATGAACATAAATTTATAAAATTATGTAAATTTAAAAGTATTTTATTAAATATTGTCTTATTATGTTCCGCAAAGCAGTCTAGAGCATGGTGTTGGCTGGGTAGTGGAGGTAGTGGAGGTCGGCCGATGAGGTATTTATCTGGCCCTGGTAAGGTGGGGTCATCTAGGCATGATCCCTGGGACACCGGAGATTAGCGGAAGCAGGCAGAGGACATCTGTTTCAGTGTCTAGTTGAGCCTGGAAACCAAGGTCACTAAGTTCTGCTTTACCTGGTTCTGTGGGGCTCCATTCATGCATGAGCTTCAGCCCGAATGTCCAGATAGCGGTCTGGAGTGTGGCAGTGGCTGGGTATTGGAGGTCATCCCTGGGTATCAAGATTTTAAATATGTTCCATATATATCAAATTCCATGAAAAGAATAAATAATTAATATAGTGGAGAACTTTTGTATGGGTTCTGCCAATGAATATTTCAAATATTTTAGTCTTCTTTAATATCATTCAGTATATGATAATATTTTCCTGAAGATCTATGATCACTGTGAAATAATCTTAATTAAGATTTTGTTATGCCTAGTATAATACAGTGCTATCTTCATATTCTTTTCAACTTTTTACTTTTGATTGGTATTTGGCCCATATAAATAGTTCTCATTGAACCCTTATAAATAAGTCAACCAAGTAAGTCTTAACTGTTCTCAAGACTTATCCTGACTCTGTGCTCAGGGATCGCTCCTGGCAGTACTCAGGGAACTGTATGTGATACAAGAGATCAAAATGGTATCAGCAACATTCAAGTTCAGTGCCTTAGCCCCTATACTATCTCTCTGATCTGATGATGTCTTCACATTCTAAGAATTCCAAATAAAATTCTTTCAGACCAATATATCAATTGGCTTTTTGTATCATTTTTCTTAAATTATATTCTTGGTGTGATTTATCTCATGAATGCCATTCAATGATATATATGAAAGTTTAGTAGAAAATGTTTGCTTTGTATACATTTATTTCATATAATTTTATTTATTTCTGCAAAGTTTCATTTTACAAAAACATCTAGAATAAAGAACATTTTCCTTTTTTCACTTTTACTTTCATTTGTTATAGTGATACTGATGCCACCATAGGGATTGGTACATTTTCCAATTGACAATGATATTAAATTTAAAGGTAACAGTGCCATGATTAATACCTATTTATTCCATATTCTACATCGTTTCGTCACCATATATGTTAGCTTTATTTGAAATGCTTATATAAGGGCTAGAGAGATAGTACACTGGGTACTTTCCAGGAATGAGTGCCACCAGGAGTGATCTTTGAGTATAGAACCAGGAATAAATCCTGAGCATCACCAGGTGTGGTCTAAAAGTAAATTTAAAAGCAAGGAAACAAAAAAACCCTTGAAATAATTATAGAGGCATAACTGACAGAGAACTTGAGATGCTAATAATCTCATTTTAAAGTCTCCTAGTTTTATAATTTCTACTCCATATTTATCTGTCATTCTAATATCTTACCTCAATATGCTTACTCTTCTTAAAATAATGTAATTTAGTTTAATGTCATAAGCAGTGTAACTCTCTTATTAATACAAAAACTTTAAATGGAAAGTTAATATTAATCATTGCACTGTTTATAAGTAGTTCTAAGTTGATTGAGAAAACATTTGATGAAAGCCTGATTTGATCTTAACATATGATAATTTTCATGGTTTTGTGACTTCTGAATAGTATTTTTGCTAATGTTTCATTTACTAAAATAAATGTATTAGTTGAACAAGCCCTATATTGATTTTCCAAAAAATATATAGTTGATTCTTTGCTTTTCTAGTATTTATTTTATTTACAACTTCAAAAATGGCTAAAATGTCTGTGCTTTTTAACAAGTATGCAACAAATAACTAGCATGTTCTAGATAGCTTTAAAGCCCCAAATAAACATAAAAGATAATACCTTTCTTTCAATTTTCTTCCATAGCAATATTTTATATAAACAATAAAGGAATAATACTGCTATTAGGGCCATAATAATGGTCCATAAAAGATGCAATCTAAGCTTAAATTAGTGACATAAAACTCAACATGAAAGTTAATAGATATAATTTATAAAATTTATTGCAGACACTTGAAAATTAAAAATGAATGCAATATTTTCTTGCAAATATGCTTTCATTTAATTTTAGTTATTGAGATGATGTGAAGTTATTTCTCCAATTATAATTCATAATACTAGAGAACATGTTGAACAATTTACTTTAAAAGCAAAACTCATATATGTGCACAACAGATGTGTGTGAAATAACATCTTTAGCCTCTGTTGGTAATTCCTGAATTATTAGAGTCATGAATTTTTATTCCAACGTGAATCCTTTACATATAAAATACAGAATACACCAAGGAAACATGAAAACATTTATCAGGGTTTTGGTTCTTGATTATTAAACTCTGCATGAAAGTTCCTCAGTGAGCAGTCTCAGAGGAGTTGTTAGTCAGTGGAGTGACTTGGAGTTTCTCAGGTCACTTTAGAAAGTTAGTTTCATGGGTCAGGGAGACAGTATAGTAGGTAAAATACTAGCCTTGCATGCAGCTGACTTGTTTTTGATCCAAGCCTCACATAGCGTCTGCCCCATACCCCTTCCCCTACTCCAGTCCACCAGGAATAATACCTGAATGAAAAGCCAGGAGTAAGTTGTGTGCAAACTTGGTTGTGACCACAAAACAAAAAGAAACCAAAAAAAAAAAAAAGAAAGAAAAGAAAAAGTTAATTTCAGGATTAAGTGCCCCCACCACGTGGAGGGGAGGGGAGAAGAGGAGGAGAAGAAGGAAAAGAAGAAGGAAAAGGAGAACAAGGCAAATACTAGTGTTTAAATGTTCATTATTTGGTGATCAAATAAAATGCTATATATGTTCATATAATGGATTTATTCAGCAATTAAAAAAGGGAACAAACTATGGTCACATTCTACAATTTATGAATAAGGACCAAGGATAAAAGCAGTATATGTGAAAGAAATCATAAATAAAAGATGGTAGTGTATATGAATTCATTTAAATTAAATCTTCCTATAAAGGCAAATCTATAGAAATAGTATCAAACCAAATAGGTCGATGAATAGATTTATGCTAGGAATGAGGATGCTAGGAATGGATGACAAAACCTAGCATTATACCAACTTGTAAAGGAGAAGTTTTTATAAAGCTAGCTCTTTAGTACCTACAAAGTAGACCAGAGAAGGGAGGATTTGGAATCAAGAGGCATTAAACTGAAAACTGGCACACAAAGGTTGATTTAACAATACATGAAAATGGCATGGACTTCTGAATTGAAAAGGTTTTTGCATGAAGGTTAAAAAATAAAAGTAACTGTGGCTTGAGTGAAGGTGCAGTGGGTGGAACACTTGCCTTGCATGGGCACAACGTGTGTTTGTTCACACATCCAATCTGGTCACCTGAGACTGCCAGGGTGATCCCTGAGCCCTTGAGCACCACTGGGTGTGGCCCCAAAACAAAAAACAACAAAAACAGACAAGCAAAGAGTGCAGCTCCAAAACTTTTTTTTTTTTTTTTTTTTTTTTTTTGCTTTTTGGGTCACACTTGGCAATGCACAGACAGGAGTTACTCCTGGCTCTGAACTCAGGAATTACCCCTGGCGGTAGGGGACTATAGAAGATGCTGGGAATCGAAAATCCGGGTTGGCCGCCTGCAAGGCAAACACCCTACCCACTGTGCTATCGCTCCAGCCCCTCCAAAACATTTTTAGCCCTGAGAACTGCAGGGTAGTTGGGTATTAGAGGTGGTTTGAAGGTCAAGGAAACATTCGGTTTATCCACCCAGTAGTGGAAAATTGAAATTTTTAAGTGATGTTACAATACTAAGTTTCAGCCCACTCTAACTATAGTTGGCATACAAGTTATTTTAAATATTTGATGAATTAATTCATTATTTAAGAATGTTTCTTAGTGTTCTTTGAAACTGTTCTTTAATATCCATGGCCAGGGAAAACAGGAGTTAAGAGGACTGGTCAGTGGTTGGATCTAACCACAAGTGTGTATGGGACTGAGAGTAGGTAAAATAGAGAAGAGACCAGTATGACAATAACAGCTGGGAATAATCACACTGGACAAGATTTGAGGGTTAAAAGTAGGTAAAGGTATTTTCTTGATAATCTTTTAGTGGGCTGGAACGATAGCACAACAGGTAGGGTTTTTGCCTTGCAGGTTCGAATCCTCTGTCCCACTCAGAGAGCCTGAAAGCTTCTGAGAGTATCCTGTCCACATGGCAGAGCCTGGCAAGCTACCTGTGGCATATTTGATATGCCAAAAACAGTGACATCAAGTCTCACTTGGAGACGTTACTGGTGCCCGCTCGAGCAAATGGATGAATAATGAGATGCAATGCTACGGTACGACATATAAAATACATTGAAATTATCTAAATATGTTCAAGATTTGCTAATCAAGATGGTTTTGATAGACTGTATAAAGATATAAAAAAGATAAAGGAAAAGGAACAAAGTTATAAGTACTTAAATCAATTTAAAGCTAAAACCTAAGCATCTATCTTAGAATGTTGTTTCCTTATTTAACAATTGTTCATGATTTACTGGGCATATGAAACATACTGTTGCATTTAATCTGACATTTAATTGTCAAACTAAGTTCTCTACATTTGTTCAGAAATTGAAACATGAGCTGGACTTTCCTTTAAAGCTGAATTTTCCCATCAAACTTGTTTATCACATAATTTTGCAAGGATCAGATTTCTAATATGCTGACTTTTAACAGAGTACACAATTGGATTCATTAAAGGGGGAACCAGAAGAAAAGTATCAGCTATTATTGCCTTAATAACTGGAGAAACATGTTTGGCAAAGCGGTGAATAATTGCCAGAGCGACTATAGGCACATAAAATATCAGTACAGCACAGATGTGGGAAATGCAAGTGTTGAAAACCTTGAGGCGACCCTTTTGTGAGGCAATTCCTAGAACAGTTTTTAGAATCAACATGTAAGAGAGAGAAATGCAGCACAAATCTAAAAAAGCTGTTAGCGCCACACACATGCCGTAGATGATATTGACCCTGTTGTCAGAACAGGCCAGCTTCATGACATCCTGGTGGAGGCAGTAGGAGTGGGACAGCAGACTTCTCTTACAGTATTTCAGCCTCTTCAGAATGAAAGGGAAAGGAAAAACTAATAAGATACTTTTGATTGTGAATATAAGGCAGACTTTAACAACTCTACCAGTGGTCAGGATAGAAGTATATCTCAGAGGATTGTAGATGGCTATAAAACGATCCACGGACATGATAAGAAGAACTGACGACTCCATGGCTGAGAATCCATGAATGAAAAACTCTTGAGCAAAGCAGGCATCAGCAGAAATGCCAGTGGCATTGAACAAGAAGATTCTCAGCATGGTTGGAAGGGAGGAGAGGGACAGTCCCAGGTCAGAGAAGGCCAGCAGGGAGAGGAAATAATACATAGGTTCATGCAGCGCGGTCTCTGTTTTTATGAAGAAAAGAATGGTGCAGTTCCCCAGGATGGCAATGAGGTACATGAAGCAAATTGGGAAGGAAATCCAAAGGTGAGCATGCTCCATCCCTGGAATCCCAATGAGGAAGAAAGTGGAGATTTCCACATCAGAAGTGTTTATGATTGACATTACAGGAACTTGAGGCGTTCTGATTATGGTTATTAGAAGAGCCTTCCTGCGTTACAGAAATTACTTAGCTTTAGTTTTGCTATATCTTGAGTTCTTTGATCAGTGTAAATCTTGAAATTCCATTAATACTACAGTAAAAGTTAGGACTAGAACATTTATTTTAAAAAATAGAAGAGATAATTATCAGACCTGCATGGAGGCCCGGATGTTTCTGAGTACGTCATGGTCCCAGAACACCAATGAAAGCAAACCCAAATATCCAAGCAGGAGAAGCCCTTGAGATAATCAAGTGACCAACAAAATAAACCCAGAATGAAATAATATAAATTATAGTAATATCATGATACATAAAACATGGAAATAGTATATATCCCACATATATTTACCAATAAAAATATAAGAAATATTCTAAAATCTTTCTTTGGTGTCAACACACAGGAAGGAATCTGACGTTTCTCAGTCTCTGTTTCTTATAACATATTTTATTAGATCATGGCATGATAGATTTAGAAAGTGCATGCTTTAATACTGGTTCACATTAAAATGTACATAAAATGATTCACTACAACTCCAATGCAGTCAATGATACATAATTTTTATTTGGTTAGGGGGCCATCTGACTGCCTCAGGGCTTACTACTAGCTTTATGTTCAGGGATCACACCTGTCAGGGTCCAGGAAATTATGTGGGGTGACAGGGATGACATCTGGGTCAGCCATACACAAGCTAATGCCCTACCCATTGTACAATCACTCTGGCCCCCTATAATATAAAAGGTTTTTAGAAACTGCATTCTTTAAGAGGTGATGAACAATTGAATATTGGTGTGCAAAAGAAAGCGCATGTTTGTGGGTTTGAGGAACTGAGGGCAGTCCAGTATAAATGGGAAGCAGCTGCTAATTGCAAACAGTCATTATAGTCTGATTCTGTGAAAGCACCAAAATCTATTTACAGTTTAATTTAAAATCATGAATTTTATGCTAGTTAAGAAAAAGAGCATATTCAATCTCAGATATATAGACCTTCTTTTCTGTTATATGCAAAATTTACGACTTAAAAATGGCACCAAAATTTCTTTTATTTTAAATTTAGTTATACTGCATGATTTTTGCTTCACGATCATATTAAAGAAGCACATAAAAAAAACTGCATAGACTTTAGAGATATATTTTTATTTACAAATAATAATTTATTATTTATAGTATAAGGATTAAAATTATAATAGAGCCAAAGTTAATATTTTATATTTGTTAGATAATATCATCTAGAATGCTGAAAATGGAACTTTTTACAATGGAAGCATAGTCAAAAGAATTAAAATTCCTACAGAATGCTATTGAATAGACCTTGTTATATGAAATAGACATGCAGTTTTTGATAAAAAAAAAAGTCTTCCATTATTGGAAATGTTTTTCTCTATATACTTCCAAAACTTAAACACAGTAGGAGAATAAATAATGTGAATTTTTCTATATAAAAGACAGAACATAGATAAAATACTAAATATTCCTTTGTTAAAAGCACAGTGCAAAGAAATATGCATTTAGCATATGTATTTTAATTTTGTGCAAATTCCTGATTAACAGGGAATTTATACTACCTTATATTAAGCTATATAAGTCAACTGTTTGTTATGCTCTCTTGTTTTTTTTTTGTTGCCTTACCTCACAAATGTTGCAAAAGTCTTCTGGAATTTTTTGTTAGGTAAATCAATACTCATTTTTTTCTTTGTTCTCTTTCGCAAACAAAAAATTTGGTCATAGTCTTTCCCCTACCTTTTTTTTGGTACATATCAGTTTCTGTCTGTCTTTCTCCTGAATAATTTTCTTGCTTATGGAATCACCATCTCTAAATTGTTACATATACTTTCTGTTTCTGACTTGCTACTCCTGCTCTCACTTCTTTTGAGCATCAGAAATGTTTCCTGAGTTTAAGATAACTTCCCTAAATTGAATGCTTTCCTTAGTTTAACTGATGTCTCTAATTTGTTCAGTAGCAATTTCATGATAAATATATCTGCAGAAAAAAATTAAAACTTTTAAATAAATGAGAATGAAATAATCCAATAATAATTAGAAGTTAAAGAAAGAATTCTAAAAACAATTAGCATGACAAAAGAAAAATAGACCCGATTTATACAGAAATTATTGAATTTATTATTAGAAGCACTCACTATTAGTACCAATTATATTATATGTCTAAACATTTTGTTGTTTTTGTTACAAATTCGCTTCCTGCCAGGGACAATGTTTATCTTCCGGTAATATTAAGTAAGTTATTCCTACTCTATTTTAACAGAAGTCAGAATGACTGTTAATCTCTAAATTAAAAACCTGACTTACATAAAAGCTCTGCCCTCAGTCATGTCACTCTACACATATTCTCAACATCTTAAACATGCTCTCCAATATAAATACTCTGTGAGCTGAGTAGCCTTAAACACATGCCTTACAACCCTTGTTTATATCTTATTGCTTAAATTAATAATAATATGAAATGAAAGAATATAGACACTTATGAAAAACAACAATTTATTTAAGTTATCTTTACATTTTTATAATGGCATGATTTTATTTTATAGAGTAGTATAGGATAGGATAGGATTTAATTTCTGTTCATTGCCATAAAATTTGCACAATATTTATTATTTCTTCTGTTTGGGAACGAGTCATTTCTGATGTCGTTGGTTTACTTTTCTTTTTCTGAATCTTGCTTATCTAATGAAGACAAAGATTAATCCACAAATTTTTGATCATGGAAAATTAGAGTTGTAACAGTCTTTAATGGATATTTGTTGATAATATTGAAGTGTTTTATTCTTCATTTAGCCTATGATACCTTAGCTATATGATATCTTAGCAATACTTCTATATTGATATAGATATTAATTTGATATGTATTGAAAGAAATAAAAATCATATCCTCAACTTGGAGTTCTCCATCTTAAAAATAAATCATTAAGTGTAACTTGCACAAAATACACACTTAGATGGTTTCTTAAAATCCATAGTCATAAATAGATTCTTATTTTAGCATTCAAGCTGTTTTGCTGTTTATCAAAAAAGAATTGGGTAGACGTTAGAAATTAATTAGAATCATGTTGAATTAGGGTATACCATAGAGAAAGTGTGTGGTGATAATTGCTCTCTGACTAACAAGTCTATTTCAGTGTCCCACAAACTGTGTCCAGAAATAAGTCATACCAACATATTTCACACAGAAAATATGTCACCTCAGAGTTAGATGGAAGTATCTAACTTTAATTTTTTTCTGCACCTGATGATAAGAAGCAGAACGTACTTGATTTCTGTGCTTAGCCAGACCATGAAACGTGTTCATACTTTCAAAGGTATTATTGGGTTAATTATAAGATTAGAGTACTAGTATTCATCCTAATTATGAAATAGCAAAGACAGATATATTTTTTCTTGGAAATGATGAAGTAGTTCAAATGCTACAGGTAACTGTGAACATAAGAAACCTTACCAGAAAGTGAACAAGTAGTCATGGGACCAGAGATGAGAAGAATCAGAAAATAGAGTTGATATAAGTCATCAGAATTTCACTGCTACTCGGTAGCATCAATTTACCCTTTATCCTAATCTATTGAATTTATGCACATCTCCCTAAAGCTTCCTGGACCCAGAATCCTCTGAGGAAATTATAACTCTGCAAATCAACCCTCAAGGGAATCTGAAGAACACAAGTAAAAAGAAAACAACCTTCTAAAAAGAAAAAAATTATTTTTTGCATAAAACCATTTTAAGTTTCCTTTGATTTCCTATTCGAGATTATGCCCCTTATTTGTGTAGTAGAGCACGCCATACAGTTAATCATAGAAAAGTTTTGTAGTATATAACAGTATGCTTTCATGTATACACACAATCCACTAAATTACATCCCTTTAAAGCGATAGGTATTAGGACTGGAGAGACAGTACAGTGGGTAAGACACTTATCTTGCTTGAGGCCAGTATGGGTTAAAGCCCAGCATGCTATATAGTCCCCTGAGCCCTGTCAGGAGTGATCCTTGAGCATAAAGCCAGGAGTCATTTCTAAGCATGACCAGATATGACCTCACACTGGCCCCCCGTTCACCGAAAGCCCCAAGTTGATAGGTATTATGTATTATATAAAACAAGTAATCCACTTAAATACCCATCATCATATGTCTGGATAAAGAAGCTATGGTAAATATACTCAGTGAAATAATAGATAATTTTTAAAAATGAAATTCTGGTTTTAGGGACAGAACAGAACTTGAAGTAGTTATGTTTAGTGAAGTAAGGAAGTAAAAGACAACTAGTAAATGACTTCACCCATGTGTAGAATATAAATAATTAAAGAAAATCAATTTCATTTAAGAAATCAATCGTGGTTACTGGTGAGAAAGTATAAGTGCGATTAGAGAAATGGTAGATGTGACTTTAGGGTGGTGTAATGACACTAGAAATTGATGTTAGGTTTATTCATATCATAAGTGGGAATCTATATCCCTGAAATTCTATAGTAGTCTATAGAGATCAACAATGTACAGTTTAATGGGGCATGGTACCATGTTTACCTCCCTTTGAAATGTACAAGACAGAAATCGAACTACCCTGCCTTGATAACTAAATGAATACATAGAAAAGAAACATTGAAATAAATGAATTTATATCTTACTATTTATAAAGCACTTCCATACAGTATGTATGTGAGTATGTGTGCGTGTTACTGCATGTATGTAAGCAGCAATGCCAATTGTTTTTACTTGGTGAAAGTAGAGGCTTAGCTCAAAGGTCCTTACTATGTGTTGAAAAGAGTCGACTTAACAAGGAGAAATCTTTAAGAACTTTGTTATCTCTATTAAATTTATCCTGTGTTCATAAAATTGTGTGGTATAAATTTGCAAATGAGCACAGAGTGTATGACGCAATTATGTTAATTTTTAGTGTACATATTCACAAGTTTTGTAAAGAAAGCACCTTCTTTTTCTAAAATTATTTTTATTGAATCACCGTGAGAGAGTTACAAGCTTTCATGTCTGGTTTACAATCTCACAATGATCAAACACCCATCCCTCCACCAGTGCACATTCCCCACCACCGATTTCCCCAGTATAGCCCACCCTTTACCACCCTCCCCCTGCCTCCATGGCAGACAATATTCCCCATACTCTCTCTCTACTTTTGGGCATTATGGGTTGCAACACAGACACTGAGAGGTCATCATGTTTGGTCCATTATCTACTTTCGGCACACATCTCCCATCCCAACTGGTTCCTCCAGCCATCATTTTCTTTTTTTTAATTTATTTATTTAGTTAGTTTTTAATTTTATTGAATCACCGTGAGATAGTTACAAGTTTTAAGCCATCATTTTCTTAGTGATCCCTTCTCTATTCCATCTGCCTTCTCCCCTCCGCTCATGAAGCAGGCTTCCAGCTAATAGGGCAATCCTCCTGGCCCTGGTATCTACTGTCCTTGGGTGTCAGCCTCATGTGATGTTATTCTATACTCCACAAATGATTGCAGTCCTTCTATGTCTGTCCCTCTCTTTCTGACTCATGAAGAAAGCACCTTCATGCTAATAAAACCACATTGTTTCTTTCTAGGGCTAGGATTTGTCTATTAAATTTCCTATGTCAACTTCTGTAGATTACAAAATGTTTTGTATACTTTGGCTGCATTTAACTTTGGATGTGTCTGAAAGGTGTTTTCATATGAATCAGAACACAAATTTCTGGGCTTGGTAAAACAGCTTTCTCTTCTCTATATAGGTATGAGAACTCAAAAATATTCAAAAATGGAAAAAGTCTAATCTTCCTGTCTGATTGCTACAACTATGAGACCAGTTTTTGTCCTGTCGTCTTGATTCTGTTCCTCATGGAGCATTATTGAGCACTTACAGCTCAGCTTCTCTATCTAGTCATCAGCATATATTGGATGTATCGTTCTTTATATGGCAGATTGAGACACAATGCAATCTTCATAAATGCATTAGCCAGTTTTGCATAGCAGTTCCTTATAAACAGATAACTAGCTTTAATATATTTAGATTTTACTATATTAAATATATTCTGGAAAATTCTAATATAATGGAATTGTCAAAATTAAACCAAAATACTCAACTTCTATGGTCACAGATATCCAGCTCTGTATTATTTGATTGATGCTATTTTTAATTAGAACATTAAGTTAATATATTATTATTTCCATATGTGGGCCATTATGTTTGCACAAGTTTGAGAAACTTTCAGAAACATTAACTCTAGTCTGTGTAAGGAGTACAGAACATTAGGACTAGTTTTAAAGTCTTTTATGGCTTCATAGTTCATCTTATCTGTATCTAACAAAAACTGGATGTGGTTTTGCAAGATGTTCAAATAAGGGATTCTCTAAGTAGTTCTAGATTTTTTAGGGGAACATTTAAAGTAAATTGAGTGTGTCTGGTCCCTGTGCGTATGAGCTACAGGTTCATTCTATAATATTATACAAATAAATACAAATGGTTCTTCTTTAACTCATTTAATTTGCATAGAAAGAACTATTCATAAAATTCAGAAAATATAAGATGAAATTTAAATTTGTTAATAAATCGTCACCATATGCCATGTATTTTGTGATTTCATTCATGTAAAAGATAATAGGGAAATTTCAGCTCAAGGGAAATTCATTACCAGCTGCTTACAACTAGTTTAAAAATATGGAATTAAGATAATATTAATAATTTAAGGGAAACCAAATTTGATTAGTATTAGAAATATCTACTTACATATTAAGAATTATATATTAAGAATTATATATTAATAAAGAATCATTAAGCTATGCACTATAGTGACTGAAATATTTGATATATAACTATCTCAGAAAGCTGTAAATAATCCTTAGAAAATAACTCCAAAGTTTTTTTGGGGGATGTGGGGTGATGGGTCTCATTGATGGTGCTCACAACTTACGACTGGCTCTGTGCTTTGGGCTCCCACATGGTAGTACTCAAGGGACTCAAGTCGTGGAGAGATCAATCCTGGTTTGACCACATGCAAATCATATACTTTACTTGCTGTATTATCTGCTTGGCCTTGCAAAATATATATTTTAGGTACAGTGATGGGTTAAAATAAACAATACTAACTAATCCTAACCAAGAGAAATCTATAGATGTTATATTCATTTAGAAAAGACATAAAATCAGAAAAATATTTAAAAATAGACACATTATACCAAAATTAAATAATTGTTTATTTTAAAAGATATATCAGATATTCACATCTAGTTAATTAACAGAGCATCAAGTAAACTATTATAAAACTGATGAAACATTAAACTCAATAAATTTGTTTCAATATTTGGATCATTTCACATATTATTTTGCTTAACTGACAAAAAAACAAAAAATGAGAAAAATATATTTCAGAAATATGCAGACTATTCAGAATATAATGGTCCTACTATAATTTTGATACAGAAAAATAATGATTTACATGTTATTTATAAGCTACACACATCTCTTCAATTACTTTGCCTCAACTTGCATTCCATATCTATATCTAAGAATATGCTGAGATTCATTTGATTTGCCGTGTCATCTTTGGGTAATTCTTTCCTGTTGGAAATGTTTTTCTCAGCAGAATAGATTACTTAAGCATATCAAAATATTTTCATAAGAAGCACAATAATATGGGGAAATATTGTTGACATAGAATACAGAGTCTATTATATTGACCAAGAGTCATCTAAAAGTCTAAAAATATTTTTGACAAGGAGGATCTTCACAACGTATAATGAATACCTTCATTATACCACTGATCAAATGACTCTAAGTTGTATAAATATTCATTATTATTATTAAAAACTGAAGCCCTAGGTAAAGAATTCCCTAATTTGAATATAGGGATCCACATATCTAAAATGTTAATATGAATATATATTTTTAAAAGGATGCCTTTATATTCTATATTAAATATATAGGGTTTTCAAACATTTATATAGCCTCTAAAAGACTACATATGATGGTAATATTTAATTCAAAATCCACATTAATTTAAACTACCACATAAAGATAATGTCAAAAAAAAGATTTTTTTAAAGTCTCTTTCACCTAAAGTTTTTGTTTCTTGAATTTCTTGAGGATTCTATCACGGATCTGCTTAGTTTTGACACTATAGACAATGGGATTCATGAAAGGTGGAACTAGCAAGTAGACATTGGCCATGAGCACATGCACAATTGGAGAAGCATTCTGCCCATAACGACGAATCATGGATAGACCAATCATTGGTGTGTAGAAGGTAAGTACAGCACAGATGTGGGAGATACAAGTATTAAGTGCTCTTACCCTCTCTGTCTTGGATGCTATACTCAACACGGTGGCAAGGATGAGAATATAGGAAAGAAGAAGGAGCACTGAATCAAGCCCCATAGAGAAGACAACTACCATCAGTCCATAGATGCTGCTGACCTTGCGGTTGGATACAGTTGTCTTTATGAGGTCCTGATGCAGACAGAAAGGGTAGGAAAGTATATTTATGGGTCTATATTTGAGTCTCTTTAAAAGGAAAGAAGCTGGAAAGACCAGAGTTAAGGCTCTCCCAGCAATAGCCAAACCAATGCCAATGATTACACCATTAGTTAGAATGGTTGCATAGCGCAGGGGCTCTCGGATTGCAACAAAGCGGTCAAAGGCCATGGCCAACAGTACAGCTGATTCAATAATTGAGAAAACATGGATGAAGTACATCTGGACCAGACAAGCATCAAAGGAGATCTCCCTGGCATGAAACCAAAAGACACTGAACATAGTAGGCAAAGTTGTAGTGGATAGACCCAGGTCAGTTAGCGCCAGCATTGATAAAAAGTAATACATTGGTTGGTGAAGAGAAGGCTCTGTTTTGATTATAAAGAGTATTGTACTGTTTCCTGTAATTGATATGACATAAATCAAGAAGATAGGAAGGGAAATCAAGCCATATTTGCTTTCAAGGCCAGAGAAGCCTGACAAGAGGAAGCGAGGATATAAGGATGAGCTATTGAAGACGGACATTGTGCTCCTGGAAGAACCTTCAGAAGATGGAGAAATAAAAAGGTGGAAAAATTAGTAAGAAACCAATATATCAAGATGAAGCAATGCTTTATTGCATATTGATTGTGCTTACTATTTATTGTATCTCCCCTACTCATTTTATAAGTATCTAAATTTGTTATTTAACAACAAAATTACCTGTCCATTGCATTTTTTAGAAAAACTTCACCTTATATGCAGAAAATTAATAGTTACATATATTTTCCTTTAAAATTAGATAATAGAGACATCTGCAATTAAATAAACTGTTAATTTAATATAAGATCCTGTAAAACAAAACAAGATAACTTGATTCACCGAGATTTGAGAAGACTGATTGAAGGTGAATCTTGAAGTAACTTTCACATGACGAATGTGAGTTGTATCAGAGACAAAGTATTGTGCTGTAAGTTCTGTGTTAAGATACACACATGAAAACATATAGTTCAATGTAACAGAGTATATTTACAGTATAATTAATGGTAAAGAAGCTATGAAATGTAAAGAAATGTAAATGTAAAGAAGCTAAATATCAAGAAATTGTGCTTGTTCATAACTGACAAGACTTTAATAAAAATTTAACCCTTGGAAAATATTAGTACTATTACACTGACAAGTAGACAATATTCAGTGTAAGACATGGTCTAACTCTTGAAGAAGAGAAGACAGAAAATACAGAAGCTAGGATAATATTGTAGCAATAAAAGTGAATGAAAACAAAACATAATAATGACATAAACGCAAAGCAAAGGCAAAACAGATGTAAAACTCTAGAGATAAAAATTAGACTTTCATTAGTGCTAATATGTCAAGAATTTTAACAGTAACAAAGTTTTAGTTATTTAGTATATTGTTGCCACATATTAAAAAAGTAAAGATGTAAAAATTCAGGAATGCCTATCCAAAAGTTCAAATATAAAAGGTAAAAGTAATTCACCTTTGTGAGGATAAATTTTACTAGTGTTTGATGAAAATATTTCAGAATTTTGGCTTCCAGAACAGATTTAAAAATTGGAAATGGGTCTAATAAAGCATTTTAAAGGATGGCAAATTGAACAATATAAGAACAATTTTTCCTTATAATAAAAAGAAAAATCAAAGCAACTACATTATAAAAAAGTCAAAACAGTGAGTTTTTAATAGAAGTATTTTACTTCAGACTCAGTTACTTAATAGATAACATGTGCTACAGGACTCATAGGGGGCAGAATTTAACATAGGATACAGGAAATAAGTGTTATAGTAGGAGCCTTCTAGGTTTCAATAATTTAGCAACCTGACAATCACCCCTTTTCCTAGGTACCAAACATGATTAACACTTTTCACTTAGTTTGTTGTATGTCAAACTATTTCTAAAAGGAGCTGGGGAGTAAATAGCACAGCGGTAGGGTGTTTGTCTTACACATGGCTGACCCAGGTTCGATTCCCAGCATCCCATACGGTCCACTGAGCACTGCCGGGAGTGAACCCCTG
Organism: Sorex araneus; assembly: GCF_027595985.1. NCBI lineage: Eukaryota > Metazoa > Chordata > Mammalia > Eulipotyphla > Soricidae > Sorex > Sorex araneus. The sequence goes on along the minus strand of NC_073307.1, from coordinate 104,260,654 downwards.
TGCATTGGCGATGTGATCCAAAAAGCAAAAAAAAAAAAAAAAAAACCTATTTCTAAAATGTATTTGTCTGCCATCATATCCTGCCCAAAACAGTTGTATTTCACAGTGTACCAACAGATTTAAGTAATGAATTCCCTGACATATTACAGGAATCCAACACTAATATTATGATCTATTTTCTTTATTTTAATGGACAAACACAATAAAACAAGAATAGCTATACATTCTCATCATGTGTTTTTCTTATGCTAATTGTATAACAAATTAAGTAATATTAATATGTTTACAACTCACTCACTATTCTGACTTTTCAGGTAACTAGTTCCTTCTGATATTATTTTATTTAACCAAACGTTAACAGTCATATCTTCACTCAATTCTTTTCTTCTTTCTTACTCCCTAAGGTTTTTCAATATTTTTACTCTTAATCCTAGCTATGTATGATATTTTCTTTTAGATCATGCTCTCCGACTTCTTCATTAAAAGTCTATAATGGGAAATACTCCTGGGGAACAAGTCATATTCCTAAAATGGACATAAATGATCTAACAGACATAAATGGTCTAAAGACAAATGATCTACTAGATAAAGACTAAGTTATTCTGTTTTCAGTTATTAATCTTCTAAAGTCAGAAAAGTCGGCAATTGATAAACATCTGCATCCCAGTGATCTTTGAACATAAAGCATGAAATATTACTGTGCATAATATTTAAGATGTTTAGGAAAATATATGTTAACTGCTTGACACAACATCAGAGACCTAGACTATACTTGCTGCCTAAGGAATGCTGAAGTAGCTCCAACTGTAAGCACTTTATCATATACAATAAACAAATAAAATCTAGGATTGGTGTGACCTGAAATTCCCAAGCATTAATTTGTAAATATGATTCCTTCAGGGCTTATATCAAATATTATTGTGCCTTTTTGTTTGTTGCTATTGTTGATTATGATATTGCTAAGTGTGTAAAAGTATATTATCAGTGATGTTATTAAAAATATAATCAATGTTCTTATTCTTATCACCCGTATTCTTTCATCACCATATTTTTTACCATTATACATTTAAATTAAACTCACATAAAAATGTGTTGACAGAATAGATATTTCTATATTGTTACCTGTTATATGCTATATAGACCTGGAAGTAACCTTACAATGGGATTCCCATTCCAGAGTTCTCAGGATGGTATTCTGATTTCTACAAAAGAATATATGTTTGGACCTATTTACCTATTTCAAAACAGTGATATCACATGAGCAACAAACAATCCTCTTTTTTTCAAATACATCAGGTCCTAATAATCTCTTACTCTATGTTCTGACCTCAAGAGTTTTCCTTCAGTCATCTCCGAGCCCTCAGAAATGCATAACCATTCACTCCTCTATAAGTTTCCTGTGTCTCCAAATAGCCAGGACTAGAAAATCTTTGAAAGATTTTTTTAAGTCAGCTTAAGAGAAGAAATGCATGCTGTTCATAAGGCAGATAGTTCTTCACAGTAAGAAGAAAACTGTCCCATGTGAAGTGTCCATTTCTCTCATCCTTTGCAGTGACAAGATAGGAGAGTTTTGTGTTCTGCATCCTTGATTCTGAGCAGCTAGAACCTTTATTAGAACACATTCTCTTCTTTAACCACCCTAAACTCCCTACCCCTCTCAATTAGTGCATTCCCTCAGGAACTTTTAATATTTTTTTAAGCACAAATCTCAAAGAGGACCTATGAAGTCACTCTTTTGGAGTTTTTCTCTCATTCAAGGAAAGATGATGATGATGACAAATTCCCAGTATGGGATACTGGATTTGATATCCAGGAAAAGTTTGTTCCTTGGACAATAATTTTAGGATAAGCAATGAAATTATTCAAAATTCTGTGATTATAATACACAGAGACATCAATTTTTAACTATTTTCCCTGTTTTAGGCTGGGAAAATGGATCATTTAATGATAGAAAAAATGTTATATTTTACTCCATAGAAACTATAGTTACCTTGCCAAACGTTTTTTGAGAAATACTAACATTTTTCTTCAAGATATTAATATATTAATCAAAAATAATTTTATGACAACAGTAAACAATAAAAAGCTTTGAGATTAATCCATGTTTGTTCATAACTCATTTTTACCAGTTGAAGAGTTTTGATGGTTTCATCTATTGAAAGCTCTTATATATACTCTTCCTAAAATGTATCCTTGAGCAATCATTATTTTAAATAGTAAAGGGAAATTTGGATATTAAATTATTGTATGTAAATTTAATGAATATGAAATTATGATACTCTATATTTTCACTGGGTAGCAAAACTCTCCCTATAATCCTTATTTCAAAGCACATTGTTTCTATCTCTCCCTAAAATATATAGGTTGTAAATGTAAAAGTTGAGGATACATTTTTTTAAATACACTATTATATTTTAGCTGCTACCCATTGAAGATATCCATTTAAATTATGCTGTTTCTGCTTCCAAAGTCCAGTTTGTTAAATCAGGGTTTTATCTTCTTATTGATTTTATCTTTTCTTTTGTTTAGGTGTGCTAACTATTTGTATATGTTAAATCATTCTTGGATCCCTGTAATACATCCCCAGTTTTGATTTTTTTAGTTTGATTTTTTATTTTGATTTTTTGATTTTGATTTTGATTTGATTGAATTTGGTTCACTAAGATTTAATTGATAATGTTTTAATGCTTTATTTAAGTGCCTCAGTTTACAAAGTTATTCAAAATACAGTTGTTTGATTTTCAAATACCAATTCTACCACCTAAGTGACCTTCCCTTCACCATTGTCCCCATTTCCCCAGCTAACCCCCAAACCTGTCCCCTTAGCAGGCACACAATAATTATTTTACATTGCTTGTTACAACCAAATAGCTAAAGAAATTATCAAGAAGACTTTGGTAAAAGAAAATGTGTGGAAATTTTTATATCTCACCACAGAGTTGTTAGGCCTTGGTCTAAGTATTTATTAAGCTGTTTATCTCTAATTGAACCTTCTGTGTTATTATTTTCATTTGTTTAGTTTAGTTGGTTTTATGTTATTTTTCCATCTAATTTGGTGTGCCCCCACAGGAATTTCAGTACTGTGGAATTTAGAGGTGTCATGCATCTATATGCGTGGCTCAGAAACTTCAGAATCTATAGAACTAGGATAAGTTTGCAGAGATTCTTTGTGAAGTCATGGAGTTTGGTTATTGGCATGGCAGCAACAGTGGGGCATGGTCCAGATGACAGTGCTTTGATAGGATGGGAATTTGATCCACCTTACTCCTGAGGGCAACCCAGAATTTTCAGCTGAGAGACCAGTGCATTCATGAGTTTTAGTGACTTGGCTTGCATCTTCTCGGAGATTAATTTTGCAAATCTGAAAAGCAAGACCGGTGAGAGAGTCAACATGTCAGTGGCTATAGGAGTGGGGCATGGCTGCCAGGGCTTTTGGATGTATGAGAGTCGAGAGAGGCTTCCTAGTCCTACACTGAGAAGACTCCAGAGTTTTCAGACCATCACCCAATTACCTAGTATTTTTGTAGTTTGGTATTTTTGCAGAGCTTCTTAGTGAAGACTTTGGGTTAGACCACTGGGTGTGGGTGTAGCTGTTGGATCGTCAGAAGAGGCAGAATTTGGTCCACCCCTCTTCGGAGGGTTTCCCAGAGTTTTCAGCCAAGAGACCCATATGTCCAGGAATTTTATATGCTTGGCTTGTATCTCCTTGAAGATTTAGTTCATGAATCTCAAGAGCAGGGTGTTGGATGAGTCAACATAGCAGCAGCTATTATGGATAACTTTTCTATCAATGTTTATCAGGGATATTTTTCTGTATTTTTTTCTTTTTTAAAAGTGATATCTCTGTCTTTTTTAGATATCAGGCAAAATCATCAGAACAAAGAGAAAGAAACAGAATGGCTGAATAGACACACTGGTTATTCAATAGTAAGTTCTTTTATTTCCAAGTATTGAGTATTTTCCCTAATTCATTTTCACTTCTAAATCATTGTGGCTTGAGAGGATATGTGATATAACTTTTTTCTTGATTTTATAAATAAAAAATTGTAGCCAGTTATGTGGTTTGTTTTGGAGAATGCCCCGAGGAAAAATGGGGGAGAAGAGCCCTTTGTATTTGTTCTAGGCTCATAACTTATGTTTCTTCCTTCAAAGACAGTATTTCCTTCATTTTTGCCTAAATTATCTACCCAAGGCTATAAAAGGAGTGTTAATGTATCCTATTACTAATTTTTGTTGTCATTCTTGAGCCACCCTGGAGGTACTCAGGGCTAACTCCTGACTTTGCACTCAAGGATCACTCCTGAAGGGTTTCGGGGATCATATGGGATGTTGGGGATTGAACCTGGTCAGTTGCATGCAAGGAAATGCCCTACTAACTGTACTATATTGCTTCGGTCACCATCACCTAAAACTATTGTGGTACTCTCAGTGTCTCCCTTTATGTCTATTAGCAGCTGTTTTAAATATTCTGATGAACCATACTTAGGAGCACATTTGTTCAGCAGTATGAATTCTTCTTGTCTTAATCCTGGAACAATAAATGACCAGTTCTGACTCTTATAACCTTATTATATTTTAAGCCTATGTTCTTTATATAAGTATGTCCACTCCATCCTCTTTAAGGTAATTGCTTACCTGTAAGATTTACTGTACAATCTTTGATTTTGAGCCTGTGTTGACTATGTGTCTTTTGAAGGCAATGAAAAATTGGATTCAGTTTTCTGATGCATGATGCTATTCTATGTCTCTTGATTGGTGAGTTTGGTCCAGTGAATTTAAGTAAGATTATTGAGATGAAGAAATTTACTCCCATTACTAGTAGAAATTACATGTGATTGTGAAGTGTGTCTTGCCTCTTAAAGAAACTCCTTTAATGCTTTATCTAAACCTGTTCTTGGGCTATGAAGTTTCTAAGCAGTTGTTTGTTCATGAGATATTTTAGGATTTCATTCTTCAAATCTGAATAAAACCAAAATGCAATAAAATTGTTCCCCAAAGATCAGACCCAGTTGAGTATATTACTGAGTTCTTCCAAACCTTTAAAGACCTACTCCAAAATCTCTAAAAAACCTATCTCTAAGCCTTTAAAGACATATCCGCAGATTTTTTAGAAATTTGAAGAAAGAGAAATCATCTGAAGCAGTTTATTTGAACCAAACATTAACTGGTAACCCAAAAGCAAATGAAGACATCACTAAAAAATAAAACTACAGACCTATATCTCTGATGAACATAGATGCAAAAATTATCAACCAAATATTAGCCAATTTAATCCAAATATACATAAAAAGATAGTACAAAATAACCAAGTAGTATTCATCTCATAATACAAGGATGTCTTAATATACAGTCAATAAGCCTAATATACCATATCAATTCAAGAAAAAATAAAATTGAAAGTCTAAAGACTGATCTTTGAATATATAAATAATTTATCTTTGACAAAGAAGTTAAAAGTATGAGGTGAGCAAGAAAATTCTCCTCAACAAATGATGGTGGAAAAACTGGTCAGTTACATGTCAAAAAAAATGAACCAATACCTCTCTTAACACCATGCCGATAAGTCAAACTAAAATGGAATAAAACATCAATATAAGACCAGAGTCCATAAATCATTTGGAGGAAAACATAAGCAGAACACTTATGACATTGAATCTAGATGTATCTTCAATGATTAAATATCATTGTCCAGCAAATGAAAACGAAGACAAACAAAACTTCATCAAACTAAGAAACATCTGCAGTGGAAAAGAAATGATGTTTAGAATTAAAAGACACCCCAAATACTTGGAGAAAATAGTTCCCTGCCGCTAACTCAAGAAAAAGTTAATATCCAAACTAGATAAAGTACTTGTAGAACTCAACAAGAAAAAAGCAACCAACCCTATCAAAAATGGAAGAAATATATGAACTGAAACTTCCTCAAAAATTCCATATAGAGGACAAATTAGTATATTAAAAAATGCTCTCCATCACTCTACTATGGTGATATAAAGAAACCTTACTGATGAATAACAAATGTCCAAAGGTTACAGAAAGCGGGAACTGGTATTTAGTAGGAACTGAGAGTGGGAGGGGAAAACAAGGGAGGGGGGAAGGACAATAGAGCAGTGAGGAAGGAAATAGGACAATGGTGAAGGACATGATGCTAAAATATTTTCTTAATAAAATACTACCATTAGGTGTATTGAAAATCACAGTGCGAAAAATAAAATTTAAAATTAAAAAAAAAAGACCAGAAACAAGGAGCAGTGGCAAGCATGTGAGCATGTGAAGAAGAAGGGGCCCTCATTTACTATTAGTGGCCACATAAAATAGATTCAGCCTCAATGGAATATTGCAAAATTTTATGAAAAGAAATACATATAAAACTAGTGCATGATCCTGCAACTCCACCATTAGATGTTTCTCCAAAGAACACAAAACAACACATCCCAAATAATAATTGCAAAGCTATGTTCATAGTTATGCTCATATCTGTTTCATAGCTATGCTCAGACCTGCACCATTTACAACAGATGATATAGAGGAACAACTTAAGTGCCTAACATAGATGAATGAAATAAAGAAATTGTGGCATATATTAAAAATATTGAACTACTGTTCAGTTATATAAAAATGTGAAATCTTGCTTTTTACTAACATGGATGGAATTCAAGGGTACCATGTTAAGTGAAATAATTGTCAGGAGAAAACAAATAGTGGATATGTGATATATATGTATATATATATATAGAAAGAAAGAGAGACACATATATAAGAAATATGATATACCAACATATAGAAATGATATCATTGATATATAAAGAATAAATGGTAATAGACAATGCTTAATAAAAACAAACCCTTAGATTTTTGTTGTTGTTGTTTTTTGCTTTTTGGGTCACACCTGCCAATGCTCAGGGGTTACTGCTGGCTCTGCACTCAGAAATCACTCCTGGTGGTGCTCAGGGGACCATATGGGATACTGGGAATTGAACACGGGTACGCCGCTTGCAAGGCAAACACCCTACCCACTATGCTATTACTCCAGCCCCAAACCCTTAGATTTTTGATGACAGAACTGAGGTTTTAAGAAGTGCCATATGGAGGCAGGAACTTAGGTTCAGTAATTTAGAAATATTGGCACTTTGATGGTGAATGCGGTGCAGTAATATTTCATTTCCATGATGTGTTGACACAATGTTGTAAACCAATCTAACCTCAATAAATTAAAATTTGTTAAAAAAAATAAAATATTAAAGGGGCTGGAGTAATAGCACAGTGGGTAGGGCATTTGCCTTGCACGCAGCCAAACCGGGTTCGATTCCCAGCATCCCATATGGTCCCCTAGCACCACCAGGGGTAATTCCTGAGTGCAGAGCCAGGAATAACCCCTGAGCATCACCAGGTGGACCCAAAAAGCAAAATAAATAAATAAAATATTAAAAAGTCAAAACTAGAGACTTGAAATAATATCATTCAATAAATATATAGTATGGTTATGATTTAGAAAACAATATTATAAGAGTGGATTATCAATTCAAATTCATTTATCATGAAAAGTTATAGAAGTGGAATGCCATATGCAGTGTTTTACATATAAATATAAATACTAAACATAGGTTAGACTATGTAAAGTGGAAGTAGCCCCAAATTTGCTGGGCTGACAAAATCAAACCATGTATCATAAACCAACATAAAATTATTTTTATTGAATATAGTATTTGATACTGGAGAAAATAGACCGAGTGGAACATGATAAAAACCATGAACAGATGAACATAGAGACTAATCTTATATGACAAAAATGACAGAGTTACAGAGACAGAGTTAATTATAATCAGCAAATATTTTGTATTGTACTAACTTGTCACATCAATGTGCTTTGTTTTTACCTGACCATTCCCAAATTCTACGCAGTTTGTATATTTAAATGTAAAAATGTACATTAACATCAGTTACTTAACCAATAATCTTTATATTGCCCGTAGCTTTAAACACGGTCCATGTTTCATGCTCAACAATAATGTAGGTAAATAATATAATATTAAATAATATAATAAATAATATATTTCATTAATATACCCGGTACTAAATTATATTCTTTAATACTCAGATCAAGCATTCAATAGTCTACATATCCATAATTTTGATAGATAGCTGTTACATTATTTAGTTCATGTTTCTCAATATTCTTTCTTTCATGAATAAATCTGGAATTATTTTTGTACTTTCAACTATTTTATCAATACTAATGGGGATTTTTGGACAGCAACCTCATAGTGATATTTTGGTGTAACAGTCATTTCCCTTTACTCATAAACTTTGAAATATAGGTAAAAAAGTGAATTAATTTGAAATAATAAGGTACATCAAGAGAAAACATATATTATGTCATCCTAGTGAAGATATCAGCATTAAGGAAACTAAAAGGAACAGTGACACTTAGAAATACATGTAGAACAAAAGCAGAAAACATTTTTAAATGAGTGATTATTTACAAAGTTCACAATGCACTCACAGATCAAGACAAGAAATTCTATTTTTAATGCTAAAAAGGGAATCTACACATTTTCCCACACGCTTAAACACCCACTTTCTCTTAGACACTCAGACTTTCTTGAATGTCTCCTGTGTATGTCCTCAATATTCGCTTGTAAGATTAAATGCTTATGAATCAATAGTGGTGATAGAAGAAGACACATCCCTCCCGCTGAAGTATGACTATGGCAGTACATAATCAGTAGTCATCAAAGCCAAAGTCCCATCCAAAATTTAATACAAAGATGCCCCCAAGCAATAAAAAGTGATTCCATAGTAAGTTATATTTTGGCATGAAAAAACTGAGGAATTCTACTGAGAGAAAGAAAATGAGGTTGGTTTCTGAATTTTAAACCATTATCATGCATAAGCATTAAGAAATGATATAAGCATGTCATAAAAATAATTACTGTCCTTGCTATCATTAGAAAGATATCATTTATTGCATGATTGTAACCCAAACATGAAAGCTTGTACTATCTCACGGAGATTCAGTACAAAATTTTAAAAATAAAAAAGAAAGTATAGCTTAATTATGCCTATTTCTTTTTGTTGGTGGTGGTATTTGTCCACATCCAGCTATGCTCAGGGCTTACATCTGGTTCTGTACTCAGGGACCACTTTTGGTGAGATGCAGGGGACCGTAAGTGGTGCTGGGGATTGAACTTGGGTCTTTGCATGAAAGACAAGTACCCTACCCGCTGTACTATCTCTTCGGCCCCACTACTTCCAATAAATTTTAATATATCTTCCAAAGTTTGTTTATTTAATCTCATAATGGCCTTGCGGTTTAAAATGCCAAACTTATTGCAATTTAGCCAAAAAATAATCTCATAAGGGCCACTGACTAATATCACACATCTAGGAATTGGAATAATTGTACATTCAGCTTGACAATCAAGCCTCAAGTATTTTACTTCTCACATACAAAAATAGCTGATTTTTCAGTTGGAAAGAGGTTCCAATGGAAAAACTGAAAAACAGAGATTACCTAAGACCTTCTTTCCAGTCCAAATGCTCGAAGAATCCCTTGGCGAATCTGTTTTGTCCTGACACTGTAGACAATAGGGTTAAGAACTGGAGGAAGAAGCAGGTAAATATCAGCCATTAAGATATGAACTATGGGGGACAGATGCTTCCCAAAACGATGCACCATTGACACTCCAATAACAGGCACAAAGAAAATGAGCACCACACTAATGTGTGATACACATGTGTTGAGTGCTTTTTGCCTCTCTTCAGGAGATGCAATGCCAAGCACGGCGTTCAGAATCAAGACATAAGAAAGAAGTATGAAGACAGAATCCACACCCAGTGTGACAATAACCACACACAGTCCATAAACACTGTTGACCCTAGCATCTGAACAAGATAATTTTAGAACATCCTGGTGCAAACAGAAGGCATGAGAGAGGGCATTCACATGACAATAGTGATAGCGTCTCAGTAGCAAAGGAGTAGGCAGAACGACTCCCATGCTTCTTAGCAGGCAAGCCAAACCAATCTTGCATATGACACTGTTTGTAAGGATGGTGGTGTAGTGCAGCGGGCGGCAGATAGCAACAAAGCGGTCAAAGGCCATGGCTAATAGAACTGATGACTCTAAAAATGTGAATGTGTGTATGAAGAAGAGCTGAGCATAGCAGGCGTTTGCCTGGATTTCCCGGGAATTAGTCCACAACACTGCAAGCATGGTAGGAAGTGTGGATAAGGACATGCCAAGGTCAGTTAGTGCCAAGATAGAAAGAAAATAATACATGGGCTGGTGGAGTGATGACTCAATCCAAACAACAGAGAGAATGGTGACATTACCAATAAATGCTATCAAATATGCAATGCAAAATGGGATTGAGAGCCAAGAATGAATATGCTCCAGTCCAGGAAATCCTTTCAGAATGAATAAGGGCTCCATAGAATCACTGTTATTCCAGACCATCATGGTAATCCTTGACAGTAAGAAACGTTTTGTGTCTTCCATGTTTTCACACCTTAAAGTTAATACCCATGACCATAAGCGTTGCACTCAGGATACAATACACACTGCTTCTAACCTCACAGAGGAAGGAAAAGGGTGCTTTTTATGTTCTTCTGTAAGAACTTTTTCACTAGTAAAGAAAAGAGAGCTGGAGCAAAGTGTGGACCCCACGCATCTGTTTGTCTCTGGCAAAATCTTCTGTGTATTTGTATACAGGACACTCAAATAATTAAGCTGCAAAATATTAGAGAAAAAAACCTTTATTATGCATTATAAAAAAACAGGAAAGTCAGAATAAATGGTAATGAACCAATTAACTCAATATTTCATAAATGTTATGAGACTTAACTTATTAATAGTGAATAATATACTACTTAATTTTTAATTTCTTTCTCTTAAAATGATACCTACTATCACATTTTTAAATATTCAACTCAAACATTACATTGTTTAGCAATGTACCTACTTTTAAGAATCAGTGTCAAACTTAGAAATAAGTACTTATTAGAAATAAGTTATTTTCTTATTTTAGAGCATAAAATTCTGTCTTGCTTTTCTCTGAGAAGTCTTCATGTTCTTCTTCGGGCATGCTCTTTTTGTTCTCTCAGTTGACAGTATTGGGCATAATAAATAAAACCTGTGGGATCCTTCGTTTAGCCCTCTAATTATGTTGACATTCCCTGGAAAAAAAATTTTTTTTGCTTACCTTAGCCTTTTGATTCTAGGGCTCATCAAGTTCAAATAATCTATTTCAAAGACTCAGGGTCTCTCTCTACTCCCTACTTGTGGACCTTAAGCTTCTGAATTCTTCAACATCCAACACAATAAAGATCTTTATAAATGTAGCCCTAGAAATTTATCATGGGTGGTATTTGTTGGGAAGTGACCTATTGTTTCTGCTTTACTCTGTATAAATTTTCTTGCTTTCCAAAACTGCCTTCTGATTTTTTAAAATTGAATCACCATGTGATACAGTTACAAAGTTGTTCATGATTGGATTTTAGTCATACAATGTTCCATCAACAGTTCCATCACCAGTATACATTTGCACATTTGCTACCACCAATGTCCCCAATTTTCCTCTTGGCCCCTCCCCTGTCTGTCTGTCTGTCTGTCTGTCTGTCTGTCTGTCTGTCTGTCTCTCTCTCTCTCTCTCTCTCTCTCTCTCTCTCTCTCTCTCTCTCTCTCTCTCTCTCTCTCTCTCTCTCTCTCTCTCTCTCTTCCCATTTGGGCATTATGGTTTGCAACACAGATACTGAGAGGTTATCATGTTTGACCCTTTTACTTACTTTCAGCACTCAGTTCTTGTCAAGAGTGGTCATTTCCAATTATAGTGATCCCTTCTCTATCCTAGTTTCTCTCCCCCCACCACCATTTGTGGCAAGCTTCCAACCATGAACCATTCCATTTTCATCTCCATTATATAATGTAAATTATGAAAGTTCTCAGTCTGAACAAACTATAAATTCAAAGAGGACTTTGATTTAGAATCTTACATTGCAAACAAAAATACATACCATCCACTCTAACAACATAATTATCTCTTCCCCCCACCCAAGTCTTGATATCTTAGATTCTGTTAATAAGACAGGCCTTTCTTCTATTCATCTCTAGCTTCTAGGGTCTAAATTGGAAAGTTAACTGACTTTAGATAAAGTAGTGATCTATTTGCCATGGTGTTGGCTACCAAGCATCTTTCTTGCTCAAAACACTTATTTTTTCTTTACCATCAAAGAAATAGTTTTTCTCTCCGGTCTTCAAAAATCTGTTAAAGTTCCTAGCTGACTTTCTTTCTTCTTTCTCACTCAGAAACTTCTGATCTATTTCTCATTCTAATGTTCTGCTTATCAAAAACACTAAATATTAATATTGGACTATGTGTTCACATGCAATTTGTATTGTGATAACAAGTAAAAATAGTTCATTTTATCCCTTTTTTTGAAATACTCTTTCCTAAAAATTATATTTTAATTCTTCTAATAAAATTCAGAAACTTCTTTTCTAATTACCATTCTAAAATTCAGCTCATCAAAAACACTATAGGTATTAACATTAAGGTAGGTATCCACACAAAATTTATATATGATCACAATAAAAATATCCATTTCCAGAAAAATATATTCTAAAGAGTTTAATTCTTCTAACCTTGATATAATCACATTTCTCTTGGTTAACAAAGAACTCACAAGGAAGTAAAGTGATTTCTAGTTTTCAGAAATGTCTTTCTACTCATTCTGAGTTCTCAATATGAATATTACAATGTTTAGAAAACAGCTATAACCTGTCCAAACATTAAAATCTGAATAGGCAGTAATACACCTGTTTATATTCTCTCTTATTGATCCATATGTCATGTTTTTTTTTTCATTTTTTTCTGGGAAACTTTATTGTTATTCTTACTCTGTTCTTTTATTTTGGACTCCAATACTATGCTTTATTAAGTTTCTTTGTATATTTTAAGACATTTGGTCATTGTAAGTAAACAATTGAGAGATTCTGGGACGTCAGACAGTACAATTTCAAAGAACAGAGGCATAAAAATACTCATACCAGGAACTCATCTACTTCATGTAAAAGAGGAAGAATTACTAGGGATTAAGAAGATCATTTATGAACCAGAGAGTTAGTATAGTAGATCAGGCACTTATCTGGCATGTAGCTTACCCAGGTTAGATCCCTGGCACCACATATGGTTTTCCAATTTCTGTTAGGAACTATCTCTGAGCACAGAGCCAGTAGTAATCCCTGAGTACAGCTGAGTATGACCCCCAAACCCAAAATAAACAGAAAATAGATTATTTATGTGTCTCTTGTCAGTCTTACTTATCATCCGCAAACACTACCTTATACTGAGAAGTCTATAGTAAAGTTAATGAGTAAATTTAATGAAAAAGAATGGAATCAGAATAACAATATATCACAAATTCTCACAATTGCTCACAAAACAAATGATCCCATTGTCTCTGCAAAAACATACATTGTGCTTCCAGTGATTTAACTCTTAGAACATGTATCTTAACATAAACTGTGCTAAAACATATTTATTTTAATATTAAAAAATTAGTACACCTGAAATTTATACATAAACCGAACACATCACTTTAAATGCTTAATTATTCCACATCAATTTAAATGCTTAATTATTCAACCAATAGGCTATTTCTCACATGAAATTTTATTTTGTTTTTGACTAAACTTTTCTCCATTGTAAAAACTTATATTATCTTTCAGTGTTTTTATTTCTGTGTGTCATTTAAATTGCCTTATATTCTCTATTCATCCTGTTCTAATGTCCTTTTTGTTTATACCTCACCTGAGAAGATTTCCCATCTCTTCTTAAAACTCAAACTTGGGCTGATTGAGTGTAGATGTTGCAACTTTGATTATTTAACACCTCAAAACCTTTACCTGCATGTGTAGTGAAAAGTAAATATTTCTTCCATCTATATAAATGATCTTGGTTCTCTTGGGATTGAACATTAGGACCTAATACCAGGTCTTCTGGATCCCTAGAGATTAAATTAATATAGTTAATCTTATAGTTGTGTCAAGAGCATCTGAGTATAAGTCACAGAATTGTAGAAATATGACTACATTTCACACTGCCAATTCTTTGTTTCAAATGTAGTATATTAAGATAATAAATTCATTATAAGAACTCTAGCAGGAAAATTGTATTTCAGTATTTTAGGTGCACACTAAGTAAATTATTACAGAAATAGACCTTCTCTTATAAGATGTTTACTACTTCTTACCAAACTACATTATCAATGAACATATTGACCAGTATCTTTGTTTATTGATACTGACCATTTCATACTGTTCATTGAATACTGTTAGACTGTCAATATAGTATTCAACTTTATATTTAAACTCTGTAAGGCAAAATTCATTATCTGGTTTATCATCCACAGTGCTTGGAAATAATATGGTTTCTTAGTACACTATTTTCTTAGTTTATTTCTTGATATATACCTCCTTGCATTTATGATGAATTTTAGAAAGATTTACTTATTTCCTCCAAGATACATTGTAACTTTTTTTAGAAATTTTAAATATATGGATTAGTCTTGAGAGAGTTGGATCTCAGTCTTCTTTTCTCAATGTCTTTTTATACTTTTCTGTTAAAATATATCACATATCTACATTAAAACATTAAAGTTCTTAAAGTATTTTATATATTTACATTAATGTGAAATATACAAGCATTTTTTCTACATTTTTGATAATATCATATAAAATAAGTTTGCTACTTTTGCTGAAAAAAAAAGGCCTCTACTATTACTTTTAACAGTCTCTGTATCTTTAGACCTCATTTTGTGTCAATCACACTTCCCTAAAATTGCTAGTCTTCCTTTAACCTGAAAGCTTTGTAACTTTCCACATGGTGAATTAATAAAAGAATTAAAAAAAAAAAAGAAAAAAAAGAAAAAGAAAAAAAATTGCTAGTCTTCTATATCTCTTATTTGCAATTGTACATTTTTATTCTATTTATTGATCTACTATGCTGATTCAAAACGTTGTTGCAATTTTATTTTATTTTAAACTTATTTTAATTTAATTTTGGTTTGGATGTCACATCCAAATGTGCTCATGGGCTATTCCTAGCTCTGCTCAGAAGTGACCTTTGGCTGTGCGATAGGGCCATATAGGGTGCCTTGAATAGAATAGAAGTTGCCTACTTTAACTTGTACTATCTCTATGACCTTTTTGCCATTTTAGGGTAAATGATAAAAACTTTCATGTACTTTTGAAGATCTCATAGGTGATATTCTTCACATTTTGTGTTAAGAAAAAAACCTACTAGCATTATTTGTAGCAATTTTTTTCATAGAATATGCTTATAGTTACTTTCTAATTTTTGATAAACACTATTAAAATGATGTGAATTTCATAAAATCACTTAATTCTAATTGATATTTATAGCTTTAATGACTTGTATTGTAGGATGACATTGCTTTGTCCTTTCCCCCCTTGCCACAAGGAGCTTAGGTTTATCCTAGTCACACTCCATCAAGGTGCTCCCGAGTCACTCCCATTTTCTTTGTTTATCTGTAACCACTTCTCTATGCTCTCTTCCCCAAACAGTTAATCAGCTTTTTCCCCTAAAGGGACTGCTAATTTGTAAGGTCAGATCTTTCTAGGATACTGAACTTATATTGTAAGTTAATATTGCCTTTCTCCTCTCCTTGTGTCTTTTGAATAGTTTACTTTAAAGCAATGTCCCTTTTGTATAGACACAAGAAGACAATATTATGCTTTTGTAACTTGGGATTTAATTAGCTTCGAATATTATTTACTCCCGGGCATCTGCTTTCTCAACTTAAGCCTCAGTTGCCCTCAGTTCCTAGCACCCCAAGACCAGGGTCCTGATGAGGGACGGGATGGACCCAGGGCGAGCAGTGAGTTATGTGCTACCCTGGTATCAAGATGGGCCTGGCCAAAGTGCCTAATTCTTAACTATAAGTTAAGAGCTTGATCATGGACAAATGCTGTCATGATCCAAAAGTAACAACGAAACTAGGACCCTACTAGGAATAGGAGAGAGTAATCTGGCCTGAGCATGTAGTCTGAGATCGAGATGGTCCCAGGAGAGCAATTCTATAAGCTTAATACATCTCTTATTGTGTTCATACAAAATGATTAACATTATGAATGCTTATATGTTTTCTGGACAAGAAAAGGATAAACACACTCATGGGATTCACCCTTGGGTGAGTCATCCTGCTGAAAGAGGATCTGTCCTAGAAGCAGCATCCCCTGAGGGAAAGAACTTCAACCCTGTAGATTGTGACCACACCTATGTGTAAGCCCCAATCCCCTCATGTTGGGGGGATTTAACTAGGCTGTAAGAGTGGGTTGGGGGGAGATCCAGAGCGGGGAGAGATTGAGAGCCAGGAGAGAAGCAGTGAGAGAGACAGGAGAATGGAATAAACAACAATTGATTGATCAACCAGCTTGGCCCTCATTTCCTCCTCTGTCTAACCTCATGACCTGGGCTGCTCCAGCTGGGTGAGTGGCCTGGGACCGATCCCCCTGAACCCGGGGGCCAGGGGGGTCAGCCCATGGGGAGAGCTGCCGGGGATCTTCCCCCGGTAGAAGTTTTTTACATTGTAAAATTACCGTGCAATTATAATTACCCTGTAATTTCCTTGATTAATTACACTAATTGATTTTTTTGTTTGTTTTGTTTGTGCCACACCCAAAGGTGCTCAGAACTTACTCCTGGCTCTGTGCTCAGGTATCACTATGGGGGACCATATGTGGTACAGGCTATGGAACCCAGGTAGGAACCTGGTATGAAACCCAGGTATGGAACCTGTAGGCCACACAAAAGACAAGTGTCCTACCTCTACCATCTCTTTGGCCCCTTATTAATTGCTTCTTATATGTCAACTTTGCATTTTTGGAATAAGCCTCTGTCAAATACACCTCCTCATGTTCTCTTACTTACTATTAAATTTAAGTTGGTAATATTTGTGGAGGTTTAAAACTATGCTCACCAATTAGAATATACTGAACATTTTATCATTTATATTTGTTATATCTTGCTGTGTCATCTTGGTATTATTGTGATGGTTAGACTGTGCTCAGTATCCAAATGGGTCACTCACCAAGGCTCTAGAGCCAGGTAGTGCCAGGGATGTTAACCCAGGACTGACAGATGCAGCCATGATGGGCTCTAGCACTGGAACCACATCCCAATCCTAGCAATATATTTTAATTTTGAGTTTAAAATTTCATGTTTTCTACTGTCAGTTCCCAAAACCAAACTATTTGTAGTGATATATATATAAACTACTTATAATGATAAAATATAATATTGTATAAATTTATAATACTACTTGAATTTTATTGATTACTTTATCTGTGAATGTAGATTTTGAATATACATGTCAATATTTATGGACAAAAAACTACTCATTTATCTTGGTCATTTTCCAATATCTTCAAGGTTGTCAAGACGGTATCTTTGAGCCCTAATAATATTGGTGTCATATGCATCCATTGACAAATTAGTGAGGTAGGACTGGATACAAAAGGAAAACATGCACTTCTCCTCAATTCTCTGAGGGCTTGGTTTTCATAGCAAAATAAGAAAAAAGGAAACATGAAATATATATGTAATTGTGAATAATAAGAAGCATAACTGGAATCACTGTCACTGTCACTATCATCCTGTTGCTCATTGATTTGCTCGAGAGAGCACCTGTAACATCTCCATTGTAAGACTACTTGCTACTGTTTTTGGCATATTGAACACGCCAGGGGTAGCTTGCCAGGCTCTGCCATGCAGGTGAAATACTCTCGGAAGCTTGCCAGTCTCTCTGAGAGGGGCTGAGGAATCGAACCCAGGTCTGCTGCATACAAGGCAAATGCCCTGCCCGCTGTGCTATGGCTCCAGCCCCAACTGGGAACAAAGAAAATCAAAATAGAAGCAACTTTAAGCATATAAAAATTAAGATTTACAATTGAATTAAAGTAATATGATTAGAAAGGAATAATGTAACATTAGTGTGAGGAAAATTTTAAGGAAAGTGGCTTTGTAATCATGCCCATGAATCTGGATACATCTGTTAGCATTTTTGCATTGACTTACTCAGTGAAGGAAAGTAACATCAGAGAAGTGTAAGCTGTGCTAATTACCTCTTTCCAGACATTAATCATGCTATTACTTCCCTGGTTTCTGCACATTTCACATCTTACCAATAAACCTTAAAACATCTTACTTAAGAATTTTCAGTAGGACTTATAGATAGATCAGGGTTCAAAGGCACATGCCTTCCACATTCAAGGACTAAGGTTTTATCCCGACAGTATATTGTCCACAAAGCACTGCCATATATAGTCCTGGTAGAATTCCAGTAGAGCCTGTCCTGATCAAGGAAGTTTCTAGCTTAGTTGACAGAGTGTCACTGGCAGTAGCACATGGACAGTACTCGGAGAATCCCTCCCACCCCACAAAAAATAATGTTTTGGTTTCAAGCCTGGCAAGCTCCCTGTGGTGTATTCATATGCCAAATACAGTAACAATGATGGGTCTCATTCTCCTGACCCTGAAAGAGCCTCTAATGTGGCACCATGGGAAGAACAAGTAAAGAGAGCCTGCTAAAATCTCAGGGCTAGGACAAATGGAGACGTTACTGGGCCCATTTGAGCAAATCGACGATCAACGAGATGACAGTGATACGGTGATACAATGAAAGAGTAAAAGAAGGGAACAAAGTCCAAAGAAATCAAATCTAGACTGACAAAACTGAGGTTAGCTCTTGAAATCAGTTAGTGATGGTTTTGATGGATTTATGAATTTATTGTGGTGAGGATACACTTTGTCAGGGAGTGTGGCATCGTAATATTGTACCTCTAAAATATGCAAACAGTTTAATTATCAAGAAATTGATTTTTCTTAAAAAATTACTAATTTAAATAATGTTTTGTATTTCAGAGAATGTTATTTAGTTTGTGGTGATTTCCAATGAAATGTGTATTTTAGTAAAATAGACCTTTTCTTTTCAGACTAAGTGTGCATTAGAGGTGTTTGTTTTTTGTGGATAAATTAATTTAATTTTTAAAATTCAGATAACATTCTTTTATACAATTATTCCTATTTTAAGGGTACAATTTTATATCTTATCAGAGTAAATGTTATAATATACCACAGACCAAAACCTCAATATCTTCACCTGTCCACTGGACTCTTCCCTATTGGATCCAACTTCTTCCTTTCATTCTGCTAACTACAGCTCTACAAGTTTATTTTTTTGATTACTTCAGCTCCTTCCCTTTGCTTCTCTTTATTCTCTACATCTGAGTGACATCACCCATTAATTGTCCTACTCCTTCTTGCTCAAAATATTAGTTCTAAATAAGAACACTTTAAAATTCAAAGAACTTTTTTCAGATTATGATTATTTTTAATATACACAAACTCATACTATTTTTCAACAATTTTCAAATTATACTTTCATTGGCTTTCATTTTTCTTTCTGGTGAAACAATCAAATTGTACAATAAGTCTATGACTCATCTGATACAGTTTAGTTGATTCTTCTGTTTTGTGGTCATGCGTACATCTAGTAATTTAAAATTTAACTAAAATTATGACATTTTAACAAAAATACATTAAAAATAGTACAGATCAGGCACACTTGGGGCCACTGATAAGAACAAAAGTAAAACTCTTGTTAAGTCATGTTGATATAGGATATGAATTTTTTAAAAAAATCATAATACTGTTTCTTAAAATTATATCTGCAACAAATAGAAAGTACTCTACAAAACCAGGCAAAGATAAATTGATACTGAATAAAAGAAGAAATTAATGGATTAGCGGAAAATAGTTGAAAGGTTAAGTAGAGCTTAACTATCTTTAAGCATTTCAGATAATTTTAATTCATATACAATCATTGTTTATCTAGTGAATTTTGGCATATTCAACATATTTTGTAATACTCAAGGATAGGGAGGGAAGATTTGTAATTTATATGAATTGTTGATGACTGATTACATACACATAGGGGTCTTGTAGTTATCTTAAGCATATGTGAATTAATAACGTATGTGTAACTTTTCAGTACACTCAGTCTTTGCTCACCCTTTCTTCTAATTTTGCCCCGTTGTTCTAAATGAACATCTTATTTTTGCTATTTTCTGTTTGGTTTTAAAATATTTTGAAAATCTCTTTTATCCTACATAGAAAATTATACCAATATACATACATAGCTGTTTGCATGTAGAAATAAAAATTAGAAAAAAGGAGGAAAAGAGTTGTAGGAAATCGATAAATACATACATAAGTTCTGAGAATATAAAGAAAATAAAGAAAATATAAAGAAAATTAATTAAACAATTAATTTGAAATTTGATGACTGCTTAATTTTACAGTGTATGTCTTCACTCTATTTTTTCATTACTATGTTCGTATTCTTAAAATTGCTAATAAAAAAAAGAAAGCTGGGTATTGATTGCAGAAGAAATTTATGATCAGTTCTGTTTCTGACATAATTTTGCCAGAATCCGATTTCTGATCTGTTGACTCTTCACAGAGTACACAATGGGATTCATTAGAGGAGGAAGCAGGAGAAAGAGATCAGCTATTATGATCCTAACAATTGGAGAAACATTTTTACCAAAGCGATGAAGGGAAGTCAAGGTGATTATAGGCACATAGAATGTCAGTACAGCACAGATGTGAGAGACACATGTGTTGAAAACCTTGAGGCGACCCTTGTGTGAGGCAATACCTAGAACAATTTTCAGGATAAGAATGTATGATACAAAAATAAACAATAAAAAAAATAAAGAAAAAATAGCTACAAACATCCCATAGATGAAATTAATTCTGTTGTCAGAACAGGCCAACTTCATGACATCCTGGTGGAGGCAGTAGGAATGGGATAGAAGGCTTTTCTTACAGAATTTTAGTCTCTTTAGAATAAAAGGGAATGGAAGGATAAGAGAAATACACAATGCTGCAAATGCAAGTCCAATTTTAATGATTCTGCCAGTGGTCAAAATGGATGTGTATCTAAGAGGGTTGCCAATGGCTATATAGCGATCCATAGACATGATAACAAGAACTGATGACTCCATTGCTGTGAATTCATGGATAAAAAACTCTTGTGCAATACAGGCATCAAGGGAAATGGAAGTGGCATTGAACAAGAAAATTCTCAGCATGGTTGGAAGGGAGGAGATGCACAGCCCCAGGTCAGAAAAGGCCAGCATGGAGAGGAAGTAATACATAGGCTCATGCAGAGAGGTCTCTGTTTTTATGAAGTAAAGGATGGTGCAGTTCCCTAGAATGGAAATGAGGTATACAAAGCAAATTGTGATGGAGATCCAAAGGTAAGCATGTTCCATTCCTGGAATCCCAGTGAGGAAGAAAGTTGCGATTTCTACTTCAGAAGTGTTGAAGACTGACATTCTAAGAATATAAGAGAGTAAGGATGTGGCTGTCAGAAGAATCTTCCTGCAATGATATAATAGATTGACTTGAAAGTCTGCATGGTATCTGGATAGTGTGAGTACTGGTATTGCAAAACATCTACAAATATCTTAGTATTGAAGCAATATATGATATAACTTAAAGGAGTACATACAGAAATGAATTATATGTAGTAGAGCATCAATAGAAACATGAAAATACACACGTCTCCAAAAGAACTAGAAAAATTTGAATGGTTTTCTACAACGTTTAGAATGAAAATAAAAATATTTTTAGATTCTACTTTCTCTAACAGTGTTTTTCAGCTGTTCTATACCTAAAACTAGAAAAAATAGGAGAAAATCTAAACATATTTTGACAAAATATAAACAAAAACTAGAACATATTTACACATTTCTAATACAGAAATTTAAAAAGCACTATTTATAATAACACTTATGGGTATTTTCTCCATTCCCTTAAGTATTAGCAGCCTTTTAATTTTACATTTGGAATTAAATTTTTCCAGACAGCAGTTAAAACACACTAACTATGTAGATATGGAATCAAAGAGGATATTGCCTGCTATACTTTTATTTGTAGTTACTGAAGAATAGTGACTTTTAGCTAAAAACTTTTTCTTCTAAAATTGGTTTGGGGTAGTGATATATTCATGTGCAAATCTATGGAGGCAGAAATTATATTTCATGATACACAAAAATTTATTCAAAATACATCATAGACAGATGTTCAAAGTTAAAAGGTATTAAAAGGAAAAATGGGTGGCAATTTTTTATAAACTTTGATCTGGATTAAGAAATTGCATTATTTTAGCTATCAACACCCACAGCAGTAGAAAAAACATATACAAATAGAAATTTATTACAACTACAACATTGTCATTAAAACATCTTAAAGAAAATGGAATGATTGTACATTTTCATATCATTTAGGAAATTTAAGATCCATGAAGAGATGCTTAGCTTATTTCTCAAATCTACTAAACTTTCTGATATGCCAAGTACCTCACATTGACAAGGTGAGCTGTGTCCAGACTAATATTCTTGTCTCCCTGTTATTCAGTTCTGCCACTCAGTTCCTAAAACTAGTGTAGGCACTTTTCTTGAGACTGACTATGTCTATTTTATGTATTTCACTCCCTTCGTGAAATTGGCTCAGAATATTTTATATACCTCTTATTACAGTTCTATAATTATTTACATACAGTCTGATTCCACATTTCTCAGAACTGGGCAATGTATGGAGAGCAGGACTTCCCATCTAAATTACCTGGCTATTTAGGTGAAAATTTAATACAATTGACAAATTGACAATAAAAGACACTCCCAAAATGATAATAGGAAAGCCTCTCTCACCCCTCTCTCACTTTTTTCTCATTTTCTCTTTCACTTTTTTCTCATCCTCCACCTCTACAAACATTACAAACACACACACACACACACACACACACAATGTCAGTTTTGCTGGCATGTTATTTCTTTAATTGACTTTAATAAGTTTTTCTCTTCTTGAAAGTGCCTTGATCTTTTAATACATTCTTTTACCATTCTTTTACTATCATTCTTCTTGGACCTGATTTCCTACACCTATTCTCTTTTAAAGTGAGTTAGGAAACTGCGCATCTTTTTTCTCATTTCACAATTCTAAAATGGAAATGGTAAGAGTCTTAAATTTATTCATTAGAAAAATACAGATCAAAGCCAAAATTAGATATACTCTCACATGTATAGAAGCACTAAAATAAAAAATGCAATTATATAATTTTTTTACAAGGCAAAATAGAAATCCAAGATCCTTGTGATTTTTTTGCATATTTCACTATAAAAACATAATAGGAAATTATAAATTGGATGAAGGGAAACCTCTTTGACAAAAGGTATTGTAAAATCTAGCCCTTCACATGAAAACAAAGAATTCAAACCCTTTTCTCATACCATGCATACAAGTCACATCAAAATTAATCAAAAATCTTGTTACCAAACATGAATCCATAAATTATACTGAGGAAAAACATAGGCAGAACCCTTTGTGATATCTACCCTAAATTCATCATCCGTACTATTGGGACAATATCAAATTAAGAGGTTGCAGCATCACAAATGAAATGATATCCAGAGTGAAAAAACACCCCTTAAACTTGGTGAAAATATTTATCCACTATTTTTCTATTTTATAATATCCAAGATGCATAAAAACTTTTCATACTTATCAACAACTAAATAATTGCATAAAATATGATAAAAGAGATGAAGAGATACTTTCTCAAAGAAAATATAAAGGTGGTGAATGTGTATAGGAAAAAATATTTTTCATTAGGATAACGAAAATAAAAACAATAAGATAGCACCATGCAGCAGTAAGACTGAGACACATTTAAAAAGAACAAAATCAATGCCAGAGAGATAGTATAGGGGATATGATTCTTGACGTGCATGTCCCTGACCCAGGATTGATGTTCTGCACCCATATGGCCCCTTAATCAAAACCAGGAGAGACCCCAGAACAAAGAGTCAGAAGAAAGCCCAGAAAACATTCTGGTGTGACATACAAAGTAAAGAAAGAAAAGAAAGAGAGAAGAAAGGAAGGAAGGAAGGAAGGAAGGAAGGAAGGAAGGAAGGAAGGAAGGAAGGAAGGAAGGAAGGAAGGAAGGAAGGAAGGAAGGAAGGAAGGAAGGAAGGAAGGAAGGAAGGAAGGAAGAGAACATGCACCGTATGTAGTCCTGAACACCAGCAGAGTGCTCCTTAAGCACAGATCCACTAATAATTCCTTAGCACTGCTGGCCTGCAACAAAACACAAACCAAAACAAAGGAAAAAGCAAAAAAACAAACAGCATTAATGTAGATATGGGGAAAATGGAACCTCCAGTCATTGCTGGTTGGAAAGTTTACTTTGAAAAATACTCTGGACACCTATCAAAAGACTAAGAATTAAGTTTCCATAAAATTTAGCACTTCCACTTCTTGACATTTACCCTACCGAGTTCCAAAACTATTCTTAAAAGACATTTTTGCCCCTATGTTCATTACATTGTTATTTACAATAAAACTCTGGAAAATATTTCCAAGACGGATGACTATGTAAACAAACTGTAGAGGGGCCAGAGATATAGTACAGCTGATAGCACATTTGTCTTGCATGTGGCAGACCCAAGTTCAATCACCAGTATCTCATATGTTCCCCTGAACAGTGTCAGGAGTATTTCCTTAGTGCAGAGCCAGGTATAATTCCTGAGCATGAGGATGTAACCCAAAATGGAAAAAAAAATTGAAAAAATAAATTGAAACTAGATTTAATGGAATACTATTCAGCTATAAGAGAAGACAAAATCATGCAACTTGCTATAAAGATGGATCTGCAGAGAATCACAGACTGAATGAAGACTTAAGGAGAGTAACAGATAAAGAGTAACCCTGCTAATATTATGGATATAAGGAATCATAGTAAGGGAATAACAAATGATCAAAAGCCACAGAATGTAAGGACTTATCTACAGAACTGACCTTAGTAAGGGCAGAGAAAGGGAGGAGTAGGGCAGGGGGAGGGAGGATGGAGGCTGAGGGATTGAAAGAGTGGTAGAAGGAAGCATGTAATCCCCTAAAGAGTGAGGTGCTGGAACATTGTATGCATTAAACCTATTCTCATTACAGTACTATAAATCTCAGTGGCGCAAATAAAAATATTTTCAAATGTTTATTAGCTTTAGAAAACATCTTGGTATTTTTAAATAGCTTTAACATAGTTACCACATGACCCAGAAATTTTATTCCTGGGTATTATCCAAGAAAATAGATTTTTTTGAGAAAAAACATAACCTTCAGTCCAATTTTCCATAAATTGATAGATAAAAGTTTCATATTCACACAATGGTCTATGTAATTTGGTAACCAGATAAAGAGGATATCTGATCTATTCAACAATTTGAAGGAAGTTTGAACATATTGTGCGTGGAATGCTAGGAGGCCACTAGTGAACTTAGAGCAGACATTGTATCTCTGAGGAACAGATAGTTCAATGATATGAAGGCCTCTGGAATACAAGAGCAGTGTGAGGAAAGTAGAACACCTTTAAAACTCAGAAATCCTGGGGGCCGGAGCGATAGCACAGCGGGTAGGGCGTTTGCCTTGCACGCGGCAGACCTGGGTTCGATCCCCGACATCCCATATGGTCCCCCAAGCACTGCCAGGAGCAATTCCTGAGTGCAAAGCCAGGAGTAACCCCTGAGCATCGCTGGGTGTGACCCAAAAAGCAAAAAAAAAAAATGTTGTAGGATACCCTGCCACAGTGGCAGGGTGGGGTGGGGGGAGATGGGATTGGGGGGGTGGGAGGGATGCTGGGTTTATTTGTGGTGAAGAATGGGCACTGGTGAAGGGATGGGTTCTTGAACTTTGTATGAGGGAAACATGAGCACGAAAATGTATAAATCTGTAACTGTACCCTCACCGTGACTCACTAATTAAAAAATAAATATTTAAAAAAATAAATAAACAAATAAAACTCAGAAATCCAGAGCTGGAGCAATAGCAGAGTGGGTTGGGCATTTGCCTTGTACTTGTTGGACCCGGGTTCTATTCCCAATGTCCCATATGGTCCCCCAGGAACGACCAGGAGTCATTCCTGAGTGCAGAGCCAGGAGTAACCCTTGTGCATCATCAGGTGTGACCCAAAAAGCAAATAATAATAATCACTGTATCACAGTCATCCCATTGCTCATTTTTTTGTTCAAGCAGGCACCCGTAACATCTCTCATTGAGAGACTTATTGTTACTGTTTTTGGCATATCCAATACGCACGGGTAGCTTGCCAGGCTCTGCCACATGGGCTCAATACTCTCAGTAGCTTGCCAGGCTCTCCGAGAGGAGCAGAGGAATCAACTCGGGTCGGCCGTGTGAAAGGCGAACTCCCAACTGCTGTGCTATCTTTCCAGCCCAATAATAATAATAATAGTAATAATAGTAAAATAAAACAAAATAAAATAAAGCTCAGAAATCCAGACCTTATGGACTTGCGGGGAGAAGTTTCAAAGAGAAAACAAAGCCACACTAAGGCTACCAAAGACCAGATTCCCCACCAGGAGCACTAATAACAAACTGGTGGGGAGAAGTTTAAGAAATCAGTACTCAGACTATCTTAACAGAGGAAAAGTTGAACAAATTTTCCGCAAAATCTGGGTTTGCTGCATTGCTGCTTGAAGTGTGTACTTTCTTTTACTTTATAATGCACATTTTTTGACTTGGGGATTCTCCCTCAGCTTTACTTAAGATGTGTCCTTAGCGGTCTCCACTCCAGAGAAACCCACATACTCTCTGGAGAATGAAACACTTTCTCTATTCTTATATTTCCAAAAGAACCATACCTTACTTAATTCTCTTTCGAGTTACTGAAATTTGTTCCTGCAAAGTAGAGATACACTGGAGGAAACAGGAACCTGGATAGAAACTAGGATGAATTTTCAATTTTCAGCAAAGAAAAATAGGCCATGAGAGCATATCTTCTAAGACTTCTCAAGTACGCTAGTGCAGGGAGCAATTCCCTGCTGTAAAGACCCAACAGAAATCAGGAGAGTTCACTTCCGGGAAGAGCTGCTGAGACACAAGCACTGGGCCCGGCAGGTGTTCAAAACACATTCCACCCGTCCTACCCATCATGATGCTTCCCTAAGTGACTGAGGTGGATAGAAAGCATAGCAGCAGACTCCTGTCTTCTCTCTCCAGGCTAAAATTTCTCTTCTCCTGACTTGAAATACCTGCAACAAAACTATTATGAAAATTAATAGAAATGAATCATAAAACACAATATGGCTGACACCTAAGATGCTTAGAAAATGTAACCCCAAAAAGACAGAAAGTAGATCTATAATTTTAACTGAATAGGAGATGAATGACGAGTGATTATAAGTACATAAAGTTTCATTTTATTTTGATAAAGCCACTAAAAACATATTCTGTTTTAAACAAAGAGCAGTAATTGTTGTTTTACAACTTTAGAAAAACACTAAAACAACAATGAACAGTACACTTTAATAAGAATTGTATGGTATTTTAAAAATCTGTTATATATAAAGTCAAAGCACCTAAAATACTTCTCTTTATGTTGCTTTTATATATCAAACTGCACTATGCAAGGGCATTTAATTATTTTTTTAATAAAAAACACCTAGACACAAGCAATGTCCTCACTATAACTGCAGAACATAGTAAGGTAGTTCAGCTACTATTAGGAAACTTTGAAGGTATATAAGCTTGTTGCAATATATTCTAATGTATATGGAACATGAATTATGTACCAATGTTTAATATAACATAGACAAGCAAAACTAGGTTATTATTTTAAAGTATCAGACAGAAAAACTGAGGGCATGAGCCATGGGAAAGAGAATAAATAAAAAAAAGAGAGGCAAAATTTCACACACACACACACAAACTTGCTCACAATGCTCACACACCTAGTATAACAATGAGGAAATCTATGAAGATTGCAACAATACCTTGAAAGAAAGATCATCCTTATGGAGCTACAAATACGTGGAAAACCTGAGGTTATCTTACAACAATGCTAATCAAGTAGAATTTATCTCTTTCTATTGTCTTTAATTCTGATCACAGTCTAATTACTAAGGTCATTAACTTGAAATACAGAGAATGGCTAAGAAGCAGGTGGAAGACAGACACTTAACGCTTCAAATTTGAGAAATTCACTGGTTATATTTCCTCCCTCTATTTTCAAGTGACTTTTTTTTGTAAGCAAATTTTACATATATATAGATATGTAGATATCTATATATATTCTTTAAATGAAAACTATTTTGGAGAGCCCATTTTGAAATCAATTGTGATTTATACAAAGTCTATGAAGTAGGCACCAAGGGAGATAACTCCTTAATTTCATGTTGTCATAAAACTGATTAATAATTGAAGACAAAAAGCCATAAAACATCCAAAAATAAAAATGTGTTTGGACAGGCTGGAGTAATAGTACAGAGAGGAGGGGGGATGGAGCTTGCCCTGTATGTGCCTGACACGATTTAATCCCTGATGTTCCATAGTTCTCCCAAGCTCCACCAGAAGCGATCTATAATACAGAGCCAGGAGTAAGACCTGAGCACATCCTGATATGCACCTCCAGTCCCCCCTGATAAAATAAAATAAATGTTTGGGGACAAAATTTCATAAATCAAAATTGTTTGCAGTGGAAAGATATTTTCCAAAAAGATACCATCTTTTTTTAGAAAATTGTCAAGATCTTTGGATATGTCTCACAATTAGGAATGGTACCCTAATGAACTGCAACAAGTAAAGAAACCTCCATTTAGATATCCAGTCTTTATGACAATGCCTTAAAAAGATGAGGGAGCTTGGGGGAGGTGGGGGGTGGGGAGGGTCAAGACAATTATGTAACCAAGAGCTAACAAGCAACGCTGGACTCCACTCAACCTGAGGGCATACATTTTCTCTTTCTCTACTTTGGGGTCTCTCTCTCTCTCTCTCTCTCTCTCTCTCTCTCTGCATTCTCATAGCGGTCTGTCTGTCTTCCTCAGAAATACTGTGTTAGGGAAAGACATACTTTTCTGGGGAGAAAGAAAACCAGCAGTACAATCCATCTATAACTTGGGACTGACTTCTTTTTCAACAAAAAGTATAATCTCACCTGAGCCATGGTAGTACAGCTCCTGGAAATTCAAATATAAGGACCAGCACCCACTGTGAAGCTCTAAGAAGCTCAGGTGCACCTGATGGCTTCCTTTGTGCAGTGGCAACCCTTTACTGGTAACACCTAACAGGAGCTTTATCAGTCCTTTATCTGTCCTCACCTCTTAGGAAACACTTCTACCACCAGCTCATTGCTGAAAGTCTCCAAACTTACATATATCTTTTTTGGTTATTCTCATTAAGTTACCTTGTTGTCAATCAAGTGAAGAAGAATGTGAGGCTTAAGCTTAAACCTATTGAGAAATATGTTGGATTCAGTCAAAATTATGAGCTGATACTCTTACTTGTGACTATTGTCTTCTCACTGATGTCCACTTCAAATTAAGTGCTCTTGTTTATCTGCATCTTGAAACAATGCGTATACTTACACAGAGCAGGCAGTGACCCAGTGCTCAGAAAACATGCCCAGAACAAACTCTCAGAGTATCTGGTTTTGATTACCTCTGTACTCACCTAGTGATTCTAGCTTAAAACTTGATTGAAGGACATCATTTGATAAAACATGCTGGATTTCAACCAGATATTTCCAGTAATGTTGTTCTTTATAGATTGTCCAGGTGATGACATCCCTCCCAATCATTTTGAGATTATAATAAGAGATTATATATAACTTTCATCTGGATCTGGTGTAAAGCTAGTGATACCTGTGAATGTTAAGAAACTTACCACAAAGCGGGTTAATCCTTTGATCTTCATCCCAGAAGAAAAATGGGTTGGGGGATTGGCAGTGCTGTGCAGTCACCAGAATTTTCCTGCTGTGATGGCAACAATGATTTATTCTAATATTTAGGAATTAGTGCTACCCATCTCCTATTGGCTGAAACAACTATGGATATTCCATTTCAACAGCTTTTCTAGAGAGTGGAGAAAAATTCCCTGGAGAAAACGTCCCCTAAAAGAGACTGTATCTTGGAAGTTATTAACCTCTATAAATGGAGAAAATTAGTTCTCAGAGGAAAACACCATTTAAGCACTACTTGCTTCTTTTAAAATAATGATTTTTCTCTCTTTTGTGATTAATATCATGTAGAGAATCTCGGAGAAACTTTTCAACAAATGATAACTATATCTTCATATAACTGCTTCTTCCACTAGACTTTATTCTCAAACTTGTAGATGTTTTCCTCCCAAAGCTGAAGATTTTGAAAACTTAAATTTTACTTAGTGTCTTCAGTGATGCTGGCTTTTAATGATAGATGCACATAAGAATTTACTATAGACATTGTTAAAATAAAATAAAAATTTTAAAATAAAATTTCTTTACCTAATCCATAATTTTAGTTGATTTTATTATTGTGGTTTTGCCATTTCATATTATTTTATGTACATAATTCCTTGTGGATATTGAAGTAGAAAAATAAATTTGGGGGTGAGGTTTGCAATGAGTTCTTGGGAAATAATAAAATCAACATATTATTCAAAGGAGTTACTGCCATTAGCCCTAAAAGGACCCTAAAGATTGAAGGCCAGCCTCGCTTGTGAACACAGGATTGAGGCTGATTAGAATGTAAGTGACATCAGTATCAGTCCAAGAGAATGCGAGACTCCCTCTGAAAGATGTACCACAGCATGGAATGGAATGTATTAGGAACATGAACGTCTATCAACAAAAGTCAAAGCTTTTTCCTTTGTCAATCTTACAACACAAACTTAGCTATACTGAAACTCTTATCATTGAAATTTTACTAAGCCTTTGTTTCAAAACTATTTTTAGCTAATAACAACCTTATAAATTTTGATTTAGTAAAGACAAGTGAAGTATTTCAAAGCTGTGTCTGATCTCATTGAATTTTGACTGCTGAAACTCTGATTCTGTTTTATTATTACTAATATACAACATAAATCATTATACATATATACCACATATGAGTAAGATTATCTAGTACCTATATTTCTTATTATGCCCTCCTTTCCCTAACATAACATTCTTTGTATTTGTATCCATATAGTTTATATGGGAAAAAAATAGGCAAGTTGCCTTTTTATCCTTTCAATCTCTCTATACCACATCTTCTTTATTCACCTTTTCTTGGACATTTCAAGTTTTCCAGATGATGGTTGTAAAAACTGTTGTAATGAACAGATATGCAATTATCCTCTCAAATTAGTTTAAGTGTTCTGAATAAGAAAAACTTATATTGAAGTAGAATTTCTGGGTTATATGGCATGTATACTTCCTTGATGCTAAACCTTTTTTTTTTGGGGGGGGGGTCTTCAGTTGCTTCTTAATTTAGTGTTAGGAGACTGGGGATTCTAAATTTCCACATCAATGTATCACTGTCATCACTGTCATGCCATTGCTTATCGATTTGCTCAAGCAGGCTCCAGTAACATCTCCATTGTGAGACTTGTTGTTATTGTTTTTGGAATATCGAATATGCCAGGCTCTGCCATGCAGCAAGATACTCTCGGTAGCTTGCCAGGCTCTTCGAGAGGGGCAGAGGAATTGAACCTGGGTCCGCTGCATGCAAGGCGAATGCCCTACCCGCTGCACTATTGCTCCAGCACAAATGTCCACATGTTTCTTTAAAATATTTTTAAAATTTAATCACCTTGAATTTCAAAGTTAGAGTGATTCATGAATGAGGTGTAGGTATACAATGTTCCAACACTAATCCCTTCAATAGTTCATAGGTCCCACTTCTCTCCATTAGTTTCTCTAGTTTCCCTCCTGTCCTCCAAACTGCCTCTAAGGCAGACACTCTTTACTTTTTCTTTTTTACTTTTAGGCACTGTGGTTTCCAGTGTTATTGCTGATAGTGTATCCTGCATATCGCTTTACCTCTTTTCAGCACCCAATCATCATCCAGTGTAACCATTTCACTCTATCATTGTGGTAGTGGTCTCCTCCCTTACGATCCCACCATCCTTGCATGGACAAGATTTCTATTAAGGATATGCCCATTATTCTGCTCTTCATTTCTATTGTATTTCCCTAGTGTATTTATATCCTGCATATGAGTGAGATCATTCTATATCTATCCCTATCCCTCTGACTCATTTCACTCAGCATGATACTTTCCAGATACATCCATGTGTCAGCAAATGGCATGATTTCATATTTTCTTACTGCCAAGTAGTATTCTATTGTGTATCTGTACCATCACCTCTTTATCCAGTTATCTGTTCTTGGTCACTTGGGTAATTCCAAACTTTGGCTGTTCTGAATAGTGTTGTAATAAACATAGAAGTACAAAGTCTTTTCTACATTGTGTTCTTGGGCCTTTAGGATATGTTCCCAGGAGTAAAATTGCTGAGTCATATGGATGCTCAATTCTTTATTTTTTAAAGAATGGTCATATTGTCTTCCTGAAATTCACATGGAACAATAAATAACACTCTGTACTCCACAGTCAAAGGAATCCTTAAGTAAAACAAAACCAGGGGCATCACTTTTTCAAATTTCAAACTGTACAACCAAGCAATATTAATTAAAATAGCATGCTATGACAGGCAGGCCTGAGATCAGTGGGATAGAATTGAAAAATTCATAAATAGACCTTCAGGAATGTGATTAATATGATCATTAATTTTTAATAAATGAGAAAAAGCCATAAGTAGAACAAACAAAGCCTTTTCAATAAGTGGCGTTTGGAAAACTACTTGGCCACATTCTAAAATAATAAACTCATACCTCTCTCCAATATCACACAAAAAATCAAATCAAAATGAGCTAAATATCTTAATATTGGACTTGGATTCATAGGCACATAAAGGAAAATAGGCAGAACTCTCCATAACATTGAAGCCAGAGGCATCTTTAAGGATGAAATACTGCTGAACAGGTAAATAGAAGCAAAATTATACAAATATGATAACATTAAATCTGGAAACTTTGGCATATCGAAGTAAACTATGGGCAGAGTACACAGACACCCCACAGAGTGGGGCAATTATTTGCCTATCACTCATTTGATAAAGGGAAAATATCAAATATATATAAAGTACTGGTAGACTGCTACAAGAAAAAAATCCAACACAATCAAAAAGTGGGGAGAAGAAATTAGTAGAATTTTCCTCAGAAAAGGAAAACAAATGTCTCAAAAGCATACAAAATGCTTTATATTACTAATTATTAGAGAAATACAATTCAAAGCAACAATGGCATATAACTATACACTAGTAATGGAATTCATCAAAAAGTGCATCAATAATCAGTGCTGGCTTCGATTCAGGGAAAAGAAGACCCTCATTACCTGCTTATGGGAATGTCAGCTGGTCATCTATTTCTTCTAGCTTTCCTATTAAGTGACATGAAGTTGAACATAGTAGTCTATAAACTTTTATATTTCTGTTCTGCTTGTTGTAATATCTTTCCTTTAATTTCATATCCTACTTATTAGGGTATTTTCTGTTTTTTCTCCATGAGTCTAACTAAGGGTTTGTTAATATCATTTATTGTCTAAAAACACTTTGTTCTAGCTTTCTTGATCTTTTGAATTTATTGTCTCTTTGGATTTCTATTTCACTTATTTATGCTGGATTATTTTGGTTTGTTGTTTGAACCACACAAGATAGTGTTAAACAGTTTTTCTTGGCTCTGTGATCTGGAGTCACTTCTGGTACAGAGGGGAGCATATGCAGCATGAGGGATTGAAATAAGGTCAGCAGTGAGCAAGACACGAACCTTGATCTCTACATTATTTCTTTAACCCAGTATTTATTTTTATTTTTTAATGGAATCACAGTGATATACACATTTACAAAGTTGTTCATGATTGGATTTCAGTCATATAATGTTCCAACTCCTGCCCCTTCACCGATGTACATTTCCACCACCACTCTCTCTTCCTCCCTCCCTCTCTCCCTCCCTCCCTCCCTCCCTCCCTCCCTTCCTTCTCTCTCTCTCTCTTTCTCTCTCTTTCTCACTCTCTCTCTTTCTCTCTCTCTCTCTTTTGGAACTTTATTAACCCAATATTTTTAATCCCTTTTTCCACTGACTTGGGGGCTCATTTTTCTTTTTCTAGTTCTTTAAAATTTGTACCTTTTCTTATTTTCTGGAATAATTTTGTATTAAATTAAACTTCGCTCTTATTATTTATTTTGCTTTGCCCAAATGTTCTGACAGTTTGTATATTCATTCGCATTTGTTACTTGGGGATTATTTTATTTCTTCCATCATCTGGAGACCTTTTTCCATTTCTAGTGTTGTCATATTTTATTTTCAGTGTCAAAATAAATCTGATGTATGTCTTTTATATATTAGTTATATGATCAGTTATATTGATTTCTAGGTATCATGTTTTGCATACTATTTTAAAATAAGCTTGTATGTTTATTTCTTCTTATTTTATTATTTGCATATAAAAAAGCAGCAGGTTTTTGAGTTTTTGTTTCTGTCATTATTTTGGTGACATTCCCAGCAATGCTCAGAGCTGACCCCTGACACTATGCTCAGGGATCACTCTTAGCGGTGCTTAGAGAAATATGAGCTTTTAGGAATTGTGCTTGGGTTGGCACATGCAAGGCAAATGTCTGAACCTTTATTCTGTCTCTTAACTATCAGTGTCATGGGGTTGGAGCAATAGCACAGCGGGTAGGGGTAGGGCATTTTCCTAGCTGACCCAGGTTCGATTCCCGGAATCCCATATGGTCCCTTGAACATCGCCAGGAGTAATTCCTGAGTTCATGAGCCAGGAGTAACCCCTGTGCATCACCAGGTGTGACCCAAAAAGCCAAAAAAAAAAACAAAATCAGTGTCTTGAATATGTAGTCTGCTACATGGTTTTATTGGTTTATTTTTCTAGGATTTTTCATGTATATTATCATGTATTTTGCAATAATTAATTGTTAAATTTCCTCTTTTCCAATTCATATACATTTAATTTCTTTTTTTTTTCTTTTTTTTTTTTTTTTTTTTGCTTTTTGGGTCACACCCAGCGATGCTCAGGGGTTACTCCTGGCTTTGCACTCAGGAATTACTCCTGGCGGTGCTTGGGGGACCATATGGGATGCCGGGGATCGAACCCGGGTCGGCCGCGTGCAAGGCAAACGCCCTACCCGCTGTGCTATCGCTCCGGCCCCTTAATTTCTTTTTCTTGACTGATTATTCTTACAGAAAATTCTGAACTGTATTGAAATTGTATTGACAATTTGCTTTGTGACAGATCCCAGAACGAAGACATTAAATCTTTCAGGTTTTTTTTCTCACACTAGACTGAAGTTTGATATAGTGGACATTACTATCTTATGTCCAAAAGTCAATATTACTCGTCATAAAATAAAGTGATCCTCATTCAATTCTGGCTGTATTATAAACAGGCTAATAAATGGTGCCAATTAGATTTAATTGTTTAACTATGTAGTGTTATGGTTTCCATAGAAAAGCTCAGGTTAGATATTTAAAAGCTGTTATAGTCAGTTGTATCTCAGATAGGGAGCTACACCCAAGATATTTTCTTCACTATACAGTTACAGACTTACAAACTTTCGTGCTTACATCTCGGTCATGCAATGATCGAGTACCCATCCCTCCATCAACGCCCAGTCCCCACCACCAATGTTCCCAGTATCCTTCCCACAACCCCACCCCATCCCCCACCACTCCACGGGGTTTTTCTTCACTATATAGCTCTCTGGGGTTTGTCTACACTTTAATGAAATTACTTATAAGATTTCTTATAAGATGTCTCCAAACATTTCAATATCTTATTGCCTGTCAATGGGACATCATTTATCATCTCTAAGGGTCAAACTTTATAAATCAGGAAATAAATAGTTAACCTGAGCAGACTTTGTCAATACCAAATCTATAAGGTAATTTAAGTTCCCCAAAAGTAACTGATCCCACAAGATTAAATGAGCAATGCTCTCTGATTTGACTTACATGGAAAAAGCACTGGTTATATAACAACTTTGTTCTGATCAGATGCTCTTTAGGATAAAGTTTGTGAAAACAATGAAACAGAGTTTCTGAACTCAGAATTCAAGGAAATCAGCCACGTCTTTGAAATATTTTATTCGTCTCTACTAAAACAAAATTTACAAGATTGTTATAAGTTAAAAATCATTTAAAATCAGAGATGTAATATATTTGAAAAATTAGAGCTTTCAACATAGCTTATATTCTGTTCTTAGGGTGTCTTCAAGGGAAAAAGCTATGACTTTTGTTGATACGCCTTGAGTTTCCTACTACAGTCTTCCATTGCTGTGGTGTTTCACCTCTTTAGAGGGAGTCTAGCATTCTCTGAACCGAGGTAGATGTCAGTTGCAGTATAATAAGCGTCACTAGTGTATTCATAAAGTGGGTCTGGCTTTCATTCTTTATGGATACTTTAGGGCTAATAATAGACTAACTTTTTTGAATCATATCTGGATTTATTATTTCCCAAGAACTCATTGTCAGATACCCAGATATCTGCCTACTTCAATAACCATCAGATTTCATACACGTAAAATAACATGAAATAGCAAGTCCATAGCAATAAAATCAACTAAAATTATTAAATAGGTACGAGAATTTTTAATTAACAAAAAATAATCTCTAGTAAATTTTTAATGTGCATCTAGCATTAAAAGCCAGCATCACTCAAAACAATAGGTTAAATTTAATATTTCAAAATCCTCAGCTTTTGAAGAAAACATTTACAAGTTTGAGAATAAAATCTAGTGGAAGAAACAGTTATATGAAGATATAGTTGTCATTTATTGAAAAGTTTCTCTGAGATTCGCTACATGACATTCATCATGAAAGAGTAAAGATCGTTATTTTAAAAGAAGCAATTATGGGGCTGGAGCAATAGCACAGCCGGTAGGGGGTTTGCCTTGCACGCGGCCCCCTGAGCACCGCCAGGGGTAATTCCTGAGTGCAGAGCCAGGAGCAACCCCTGTGCATTGCCGGGTGTGACCCAAAAAGCAAAAAAAAAAAAAAAAAAAAGAAGAAGAAGCAATTAGTGCTTAAATGGTGTTTTCCTGTGAGAACTAATTCTTTCCACTTATAGAGGTTAATAACTTCCAAAATACAGTCTCCTTTAGGAGACTTTTTCTACAGGGAATTTTTCCTCACTCTGCACAAGCTGTTGAATTGGAATAGCCCACATTGTTTCAGCCAATAGACTATCAAGTGCATAGCACTAATTTTGCATATTGAAATAAATCATTGTGCCATCATGGCAGTAAAATTCTGGTGACTCCAATACCCCAACCCCCTTTTTTCCCTGCGACGTGGAGCAAAGGATTAACCCACTTTGCGGTAAGTTTCTTAATATTCACAGCGATCACTAGATTTACACCAGCTCCAGAAAGAATGTAATATATAATCTCCCTGATAATAATCTCAAAATGATTTGGAGGGTCCTGGACAATCTACAAAGAACATCATTACTGGAAATACCCTGTTGAAATTCAGCAAGTCCTGTCAAATTCTTAAACCAGGATTCCTAGCTGAGTAGAGAAAGTAATCAAACCCAGTTACTCTGAGAGCTTGTCCTGGGCATGTTTCCTAAGTACTGACTGACTCACTGCCCCCTCCATGTAAGTATATACATTGTTTCAAGGTGCAGATAAATAAGACCTCCCAGTTTGGAAGGGCTTCAGTGAGAAGACAATAGTGACAAATAGGAGTAGCACTATAGCACTGTCCTCCCATTGTTCATTGATTTGCTCAAGTGGGCACCAGTAACGCCTCCATTGTGAGACTTGTTGTTGCTGTTTTTGGCATATCCAATATGCCATGGGTAGCTTGCCAGGCTCTGCCATTCGAACAGGATACTCTTGGTAGCTTGCCAGGCTCTCTGAGAGGGACAGAGGAATTAAACCTGGTGGTCTGCCGCATGCAAGGTTGCCGCAAATGCCCTAGCCGCTGTTCATAATTTTGACTAAATCCAAAATATTTCTAAATAGATTTAAATTTTAGCCTCACATTCTTCTTCATTTGATTGACAACAAATTAACTTAATGAATAAACAAAAAAATATATATTAAAGTTCAGAGACTTTCTGCAATGAGCTGTAGGTGGAAAGTTTCCTAAGAGGTAAGAACAGATAAAGGACTGATAAAGCTCCTGTCAGATGTCACCAGTCAAGGGGTGCCACTCCCCAAAGGAAGCCATCAACTGCACCTGAGACCACTATGCTTCACAGTGGGCACTGGTCCTTATCTTTGAATTTTCAGGGAGCTGTACTACTAAGGCTCAGGTGAGATTATGTTTTTTTGATGGAAAAGTGGTCAGTCTCAAGTAATACCTGGATTGTACAGCTGGCTGTCTTTCTCCCCAGAAAAGTATATTTATCCCTGGAAAAGTATTTCTGGGGAAGACAGATAGTGAAGTAAAGCAGTTTTGTTAAAAGAATGTGCTCATTCTATGAGAATGCAAAGAGAGAAGAGAATACAGAGAGTGAGAGAGGGAAAAAGAGAGAGAGAGAGAGAAATCCCAAAGTAGAAGAAATGTATGCCCTTAATTTGAGTGGAGTCCAGAGTTGCTTGTTTGGGTTCTTGATTACATAGTTCCATGCCACCCCACCTCTTGCCCCCTAAGCTCTTTCATCTTGTGCTGAGGGCCATTTTTCGGGAGTTGTCATGGAGAATGGATTTCCACATGGGAAGTTTCTTTACTGATTGCAGCCCAATTAGTGTACTGTTCCTAACTGTGAAACATATCAGAAGATCCCTGATATTCTCCTATGTATCATTGTCAAAAGATGATATAATTGGGGAAAAATGTCTTTTCTCTGTAAACATTTTTTAAGTTATAATTATTTTAATCCACACATTTATTTTAGTTTAGTTTAGTTTAGTTTATTTTGGCTATAAAGCAGGAAACACACATTTGGATGTGCTTAGGGCTTATTCCTGGCTATGAACTCATGGATCCCTTCTGGTGACCTTGGAAGACCCTATAGAGTGTCAGGGATATATCTGGGTCAGCCATGTGCAAGGCAAGCTCCTTAACTACTGTACTATTGCTTCAGCCCTGCCAAACATCTCTTTTTTTGTGGATGTTTTATAGTTTTTGTCTTCAATCAATTATTGGTTTTATGACAACTTGAAATTAGTGAAAGATTAAGGAATTATCTCTGTTGATGTGTACTTCTTAGGCTTTGTATAAATCGCAATTTATTTGAATATGGGCCCTCCAAAATGAGGGCACATCTTTTCATTTAATGCATATCAGTGTATAACAAACTTGCTTACAAAAATCCCTTGAAAATAGAGGGAGGAAAAATATTCAGTGATTTCCTCAATTTTGAAGGGGAAATTTTGTGTGTGTGTTCCTAAGCCTGCTTCTTTACTATTCCCTTCATCTCAAGTTGATGACCTTAGTGACTCAACTGGTCAGTCAGAAAAAAAGACAGTATGGGGCTGGAGTGATAGCACAGCGGGTAGGGCGTTTGCCATGCACGCAGCCGACCTGGGTTCGATTCCCAGCATCCCATATGGTCCCCTGAGCACCACCAGGGGTGATTCTTGATTGCATGAGCCAGGAGTGACCCCTGTGCATTGCTGGGTGTGACCAAAAAGCAAAAAAAAAAAGAAGAAGAAGAAGAAGAAAAGACAGTAGAAACGGAGAAGTCCTACTTGACTAGAGTTGTAAGATAACCTCCATTTTTCCACATATTTGTAGCTCTTAAGGAGAATTTTTTCCTTCAAGGCATTGTTGCAATCTTCAGACTTCTCACTGGGGCTCTTCATTGCATGCTTGTAGGTGTGGGGGTTGAGGGAGTGGGGGGGGGGGTGAGGGGGCAATTCTGTTTCTCCTGTTTTATTCATTTTTCCCCATTGCACATGTCCTCACATTTTCTTTCTGATATGTTTAAAATGATCTCAGTTTGGCATTTCTACATTCTATTCCAAATTGGTACAGAATTTGTGTTCCTTATACATTAAAATATCTTGCCAGCTGTCTTACATATCCTCAAAACTTTCAAATAGCAGCTGAGCTGCCTTACTATGCACCTTATTGTGAGACCATAGGTTCAGTCTAGATGCTTTTTAGTGAAATGATGAAATGCCAATTCCACAAGGCAGTTTTCTACATAAAATAACATAAAGATAACTATTTTATTATGTTTTGACTTTATATATAATAACATTATTCAAACATGATACAATTCTTTTTATTTTATTTATTTATTGTTTTGGGGAGGTCACACCCACTGATACTCAAGAGTTACTCCTGACTCTGCACTCAGGAATTACTCCTGGTGGTGCTGGGGAAACAAGGGGATGCGGGGAGCAAACCCATATCAGTCACATGCAAGGCAGATGGCCTACTTGTTGTTCTATCACTCTGGCACTCATACAATTCCTTTTAAAATATACTGTTCAGTGTTGTTCCAGTGTTTTTCTAAAGTTGTAAAACAACTACTACTGTTCTTATCTTTTAGTAGTTCAGTGGCTTTATCTGAAAATAAAATAAAACTATTTAGGTACTGGTGATTCTCATTCATCTCTTAATCAGTTAAAATCATAGATCTAATTACTGTGTCTACAGAGTTAACTTTTCTGGACATTTTATATATTGGACATACTGTGTTTTGTGACCAATTCCTTTAAATTGTCATTGTTTTGTTGCAGGTGACTCGTATGAAGTGGGAATAAGATAGCTTGTAGCCCAGAGAAAAACAGACATTACTGCTTTCCTCTTTACCCTAGTTGGTCACTGGAGAAGTGCCTGAGTGGGTTAGGGCTGAGAGAATATGTATTGAAGACCTGCTTGGCACAGATCTTCTGTCATACCAGCTGTGCTCTGAAACTTCCTGGCATCCATTTATCTTTACAGTATGGGAAATGCTCTGCATCCTAGATTTCTTGGGAGGCCTTAGAATACACGTTGGAGTGAGTAATTTGTCATTGGAGAAAAAGGGAAATCTACCCTAGCTGTTACCCAGGTTTCTTTCTCCTGCAGTGTGTCTCCAACTTCACAGAGAAGAATAAGGTAAGGTAAACTTGTTTGGGAAATATGAAAAGACTGAAAAGAAGGTTTATACTCAAGAGAGTATGTGGATTTCTCCAGAATGATGGCTAATAAACAACCCAAGTAAAGTTAAAGAGGAATTCCCAAGATGGAGAATGTGTGACATAAAGGAAACTAAGCTGAGCTGCAGATTTGGAGAAATTTTGTCCAACTTTTCTTTTGTGAAGTTAGTTTAAATGCCGTTTCCTCAAACTGCCTTCACACCAGTTTGCTGTTAGGATTTACTCAAAAGGTGAAAGCTTGGAATAAGCAATGGTCTTCTTTGATATTTCTAGTATGGCTTTACTCTACCTTTGGAGCTTCTCCTCCCAGAGAGTTCATAGGGCCTGGAATTCTGAGTATTAAAGGTGTTCTACTTTCCTCTTATGGGTCTTGTATTCCAAAGATCTTCCATGCCTTTGAGCTACTTGTTTCTTGGGGACACAATGTCTATTCCTATTTCCTTGACTAGTGGCCTCCTACTCCTCCATGTGCAGCATTTTCTAACTTCACTCAAGTTGTAGAATATATAAGTACTCTTCTCTTTTTGTTACCAAATTATAGGCCAGTATATGTATATGCAACTTTTAACTATTAATCAATGGATAGAAAATTAGTCTAAAGAATTTTTCCCCAAACCTCAATTACTATTGTTCTTAGATAAATAACAATAGAATTTCTGGTTCATACTGCAACTCTATGCTTAAAGCAATTATAAGCAATTATAATTATCAACCTTCATGTTGCCTCGCGCATGAAGGTACCAGCAGAGGAACCCAGCTGTGTGGGACCCAGGGCTGAGAACTCCAAGCCTGCTCAGATCGGGTCTGGGCCTCCTCCGCCCAGATTTCCCATTTCTCAGTGGCTAGGCAGTCACACCCAGGGACTGCCCCCAGCACTATGTAATCTCATCCATGGCCAGCATCTAGAGACTTAAAAGCAAGCTCCCAGAAGTGCGTGACCACTTTGTGGCCAGGCAGTACCTTGTAGCCTACTTCTCCCCTAGGAGAAACTGGCAAACTACCGGGAGTTTCCTGCCCACATGGGAGAGCCTCGCAAGGCCCCCAGGGTGTATTAATATGCCAAAACCAGTAACAAGCTGGGTCTTATTCTCCTGACCCTGAAAGAGCCTCCAATGCAGCGTCATTGGGAAGGACGAGTATAGAGAGACTTCAAAAATCTCAGGCAAGGACAAATGGAGATGATACTGAGATCGCTCCAGAAATTTGATGATCAACAGGATGATGATGATGATGATGATGATGATTATCAATGTGTTTTTTAAAGCTGATAAATATCTTCACAATAATTTTGAAGTACCATGATTTACAGTACTGTGATAATAATGTTTAAAGCAAACATGTTTCAACACCACACTCTCAAGCAGAACCCCTGTGGCCTTCCACCACTCTCTCAGTTCCCCAGCTTTCATTAGCTGACCAACTCCCCCCTTGCCTACCCCTAGTAAGGTCGGGATTGTAGACCAGTTCTTATATTCTGCTTCTTTTAGTCATTTGTTATTACTTTAATATGTTTCCTAATACCCAACATATGAAATATAACATTCTTTATCTGTTTCTCTCTCTTAAGCTTAACTTAGCCTCTGATAGTCTACAGCTTCATTCTCTTAGAAAATTGCAAAATTTCTTCTTTTCTTGTAGCCAAATAGTATTCCATTATGTCTATTTCACACAGATTCTCTATACAGTCATCAAAGATACAAATTTGGATTATTATACTTTTTTATCTATTGCAAATGATGATACAAATTATTTTAATAATTAAATTTAAAAGAAAAATTAAAGATAAACTCTACTTAAACTTTCAGGTATTTGTAGTTGCACCTTCAATTCCTTCTTTAATGTAGCACTGGTTAGCTGTTTTTTTGACTGATTTTATAGAGTACTTTCTATTTGTTACTGGTAAAATATCCAGCAACAACATTATACTGTTCTTATAATTTATATTCTATGTCAATGTGCACATGACTGAACAAGAAGATATTAACTTTTGTTTTTTCCAGTCCCCCTAAAAAGTAGCACTATAGCACTGTCATCCTGTTTTTCATTAATTTTCTTGAGCAGGCACCAGTAGCGTCTCCATTGTGAGACTTGTTACTGTTTTTTTGGCATATCAAATATGCCACGGGTAGCTTGCCAGGCTCTGCCATGCGGGTGGGAGACTCTGGGTAGCTTGCCAGGTTCTCCGAGACGGACAGAGGAATCGAATCCAGGTAGGCCACATGCAAGTTAAACGCCCTACCTGCTGTGCTATCGCTCCAGTCC
This sequence comes from Sorex araneus, assembly GCF_027595985.1. Classification (NCBI taxonomy): domain Eukaryota; kingdom Metazoa; phylum Chordata; class Mammalia; order Eulipotyphla; family Soricidae; genus Sorex; species Sorex araneus. The sequence goes on along the minus strand of NC_073307.1, from coordinate 104,217,323 downwards.
TCCCCTAATAAGTACCTGAAACATATTTTTTATTGCAGTTTATTTTTAAGTTACTAAAACTATGTATGACCACAAAACAAAAGAACCGACTAAGTTACATCTAAGAAACCCTAGATTTATTGTATGATTGATTACTTAATCCAAAAAGTAAAGTTTTAATAAAGTTTTTTGGAATGTATATATATGATTAAAATTATTAAGAATAGAATAATTTCGCCCAGCCGGGCCCGGTGCTCTGCTCCGGCTGAGGTTCGACCCGAGTGCCCATGCCTCTGCCTAGCCGGTGGATGTGGAACGAGCAGGAACCAGAGACAGCTTTAGGATTTGGGGTTCCAGGAAGTGCTTGCAACCATGTATGGAGACTACTGTGAACTAAGCTTTTGCTACATGCTGTTCCAGGAAGGGAAATGATTCATTTTCCAACTTAAATCTCCGCGGACTTAATTACTATAATACAGAAATTGTAGGCCGCACGGCCGCTACCGCGGCCGCATGACATATTATCTCTTCATTCTCATCAGTGGAAAACTTATTATCAAATATTTCCTTGTTAATAGAGCTGTATTCTTGGGGGATAAATTCCAACAAAAATAGTGAGTCGGTTTTGAAACTCCAACAACAATAGTGAGTTGTGTGTTGAAATTTGGAATGTAATCAAGGTAAAGAGAAAAGGAAGTGAAATTATCACTCACGCATGGGGGGGGGTTGGGGGGTGATGGGTGGGATGTATACTGGTTTTTTTGTTTTTGTTTTTGTTTTGTTTTGTTTTTTATTGGTGGTGGAATATGGGCACTGGTGACGGGATGGGTGTTTGAGCATTGTATAACTGAGATATAAGCCTGAGAACTTTGTAACTTTCCACTTGGTGATTCAATAAAATAAATTTAAAAAAAAAGAATAGAATAATTTCATATATATTATAAATAATCTCTCATTGTCACTGTCACTGTCATCTCATTGCTCATCGAATCGCTCAAGTGGGAACCAGTAACATCTCCATTGTGAGACTTGTTGTTACTGATTTTGGCGTAGCGAATACGCCACTGGAAGCTTGCCAGATTATTGATTTTAAATAATCAGAATCTTTTTTTTAAAAAAAAAGCTCTCTGTCTAGATTTAAAACTATTCCTAGTAAAAGTAATATTGTCAGCCAGAAGGAGAAAGACAACCTTTGGATGAAGTCATTCATATGTAAAGAACATAGAGATGCAAAGCAAAAGAACTGAAGAACCCAAAGAAGCAAACCCAAGAACTCAGACTATAGAGCTCTGGTTACCTAGGTGAAAGGAATCAGGCAGATCCAAGAAGGAAGAATCAACTGGACTGAAGTGAAAAGGTCTTGGGATTTTGATCTCTGTTTTATTAGAGAATTTACTTTGAAAGCTATTCTCAGGTTCATTGATATGATGTAAAATCTGTAAAGACCCAATGTAGTAAGAGCAAATTCATGTCTCAGAGTGGTCACTAGCAAAAGTTTCACCTCTCTAATAATTACTTCTCTGCACTGAGCAGAGTCAATGCAAAGATGCCAAGTGTCCCATCTAAATTTATAGGTGAGGCAAAAATCCACTTTCTTTAAGGTGTTTCTTCATACTAATACATCACTGTCACTGTCACTGGAGACATTACTGGGCCCGCTCAAGCAAATCGATGAACAACAGGATGACAGTGATACAGTGATACAGTGAAACAGTGTAAGAGGAGAACAATGTCCAGAGAAATCAAATCTAGACACTGACAAAACTGAGGTTAGCTCTTGGAATCAATTAGTGACGGTTTTGATGAATTTATGGATTTATTGTGCTGGAGGATTACTGACACTTTGTCAGGGAGTGTGGCATCGTAATATTGTACCTCTAAAATGTGCAAACAGTTTAATCCTCTAGAAATTGATTTTTCTTAAAAAAATTAATAATTTAAATAATGTTTTGTATTTCAGAAATCATTATTTAGTTTGGGGTGATTACCAATAAAATGTATATTTTAGTAAAATAGACCTTTTCTTTTCAGACTAAGTGTGCATTAGTGGTATTATTTGTGGATAAATTAAATTTTTAAAATTGAGATAACATTATTTTATAAAATTATTTATGTTTTAAGAGTACAATTTCATATCTTATCAAAGTTAATGTTATAATATACCACAGACCAAAACCCCAATATATCCACCCTGTCTACTAGACTCTTCCCTATTGGATCCAACTTCTTCCTTTCATTCTGCTAATTACAGCTCTACAAGTTTATTTTTTTGGTTACTTCTGCTCCTTCCCTTTGCTTCTCTTTATTCTCTACATCTGAGTGACATCACTCATCAGTTGTCCTACTCCTTCTTGCTCAAAATATTAGTTCTAAATAAGAACACTTTAAAATTCAAAGAACTTTTTTCAGATTATGATTATTTTTAATATACACAAACTCATACTATTTTTCGACAATTTTCAAATTATACGTTCATTGGCTTTAATTTTTCTTTCTGGTGAAACAATTAAATTGTACAATAAATTGGTGACTCATCTGATACATTTTAGTTGATTCTTCTGTTTTGTGGTCACACTTACCTTTAGTAATTTAAAATTTAACTAAAATTATAACATTTTAACAAAAATACATTAAAAATAGTACATAACCAGCACATTTGGGGACACTGGCAAGAACAAAAATAAAACTCTTGCTAAGTCATGTTGATATAGAATATGAATTTTAAAAAATCATAATACTGTTTCTTAAAATTATATCTGCAACAAATAGAAAGTACTCTACAAAACCAGGCAAAGATAAATTGATACTGATTTAAAGAAGAAATTAATGCATTAATGGAAAATAAATAGCTGAAAGGTTAAGTAGAGTTTAACAATCTTTAAGCTTTTCATATAATTTTAATTAGTATAAAACCATTGTTTTTGTATTGAACCTTGCCATATTCAACATATTTTATAATACTCAAGGATAGGGAAGGAAGATTAGTCATTTCTACAAATTGTTGATTACTGATTACATACACATAGAGGTCTTGTAGATATCTTAAGTATATATGAATTAATAATGTATGTGTAACTTTTCAGTACACTTCAGTCTTTGCTTCCCCTTTCTTCTTCTAACTTCACCTCATTTTTCTAAATGAGCATCTTATTTTTGCTATTTTCTGTTTGGGTTTAGAATACTTTGAAAATTTCTTTTATCCTACTTAGAAAATTATACCAATATACATATATAGCTCTGTGCATGTAGAAATAAAAATGAGAAAAAAGGAGGAAAAGAGTTGTAGAAAATTGATAAATACGCACATAAGTTCTGAGCATATAAAGAAAATAATTGCTGTTTAATTAAACAATTAATTTAAAATTTGATGACTGCTTGATTTTGCAGTGTATGTCTTCACTCTCAATTCTTTCATCACAATGTTCATATTCTTAAAATTGCTAATAAAAAAAAGAAATCTGGGTATTGATTGCAGAAAAAATTTATGATTAATCCTGTTTCTGACGTAATTTTGCCAGAATCCGATTTCTAATCTGTTGACTCTTCACAGAGTACACAATGGGATTCATTAGAGGAGGAAGCAGGAGAAAGAGATCAGCTATTATGATCCTAACAACTAGAGAAACATTTTTACCAAAGCGATGAAGTGCAGCCAAGGTGATTATAGGCACATAGAATGTCAGTACAGCACAGATGTGAGAGACACATGTGTTGAAAACCTTGAGGCGACCCTTGTGTGAGGCAATACCTAGAACAATTTTCAGGATCAGAATGTATGACACGAAAATAAACAATAAGAAAAATAAAGACAAAATAGCTACAAACATTCCATAGATGAAATTAATTCTGTTGTCAGAACAGGCCAACTTCATGACATCCTGGTGGAGGCAGTAGGAATGGGATAGAAGGCTTTTCTTACAGAATTTTAGTCTCTTTAGAATAAAAGGGAATGGAAGGACAAGCAAAATACACAATGCTGCAAATGCAAGTCCAATTTTAATGATTCTGCCAGTGGTCAGAATGGAGGTGTATCTAAGAGGGTTGCCAATGGCTATATAGCGATCCATAGACATGATAACAAGAACTGATGACTCCATTGCTGTGAATTCATGGATAAAAAACTCTTGTGCAAAGCAGGCATCAGGGGAAATGGAAGTGGCATTGAACAAGAAGATTCTCAGCATGGTTGGAAGGGAGGAGATGCACAGCCCCAGGTCAGAAAAGGCCAGCATGGAGAGGAAGTAATACATAGGCTCATGCAGAGAGGTCTCTGTTTTTATGAAGTAAAGGATGGTGCAGTTCCCCAGAATGGAAATGAGGTATACAAAGCAAATTATGATGGAGATCCAAAGGTAAGCATGTTCCATTCCTGGAATCCCAGTGAGGAAGAAAGTTGCGATTTCTACTTCAGAAGTGTTGAAGACTGACATTCTAAGAATATAAGAGAATAAGGATGTGGTTGTCAGAAGAATCTTCCTGCAATGATATAATAGATTGACTTGAAAGTCTGCATGGTATCTGGTTAGTGTGAGTACTGGCATTGCAGAACATCTACAAATATTCTTAGGATTAAAGCAATACATGATATACTCCTTTAAAGGAGTACATACAGAAATGGATGATATATAGTAGGGCATCAATAGAAACATGAAAATACACACGTCTCCAAAAGAAGTAGAAAAATTTTAATGGTTTTCTATAAACTATAGCATGAAAAGAAAAATACTTTTAGATTCTCCTTCCTATAATTGTTTTTCAGCTGTTTTACTCCTAAAGACTAGAAAAAATAGGGGAAAATCTAAAAATATTTAAGACAAAATTTAAAACAAAATCTAGAACATATTTTCATATTTCTCATACAGAAATTTAAAAAGCACTATTTATAATAACAGTTATGTGTATTTTCTCCCCTCCCCAGTGTTAGTATCCTTTTAATTTTTCATTTGGCACCAAATATTCCTGGACAGCAGTTAAAACATACTATTTATGTAAATATAGAATCAAAGAGTGTATTGCATGCTATAATTTTATTTGTAGTTACTGAAGAATAGTGACTTTTAGCTAAAACTCTTTTTCTAAAATTGGGTTGGGACAGTGATATATACATGTGGAAATATATGAAGGCAGAAACTTATATTTTATCCCGTTGCTCATCGATTTGTTTGAGCGGGCACCAGTAACATCTCTCATTGAGAGACTTTTTGTTACTGTTTTTGGCATATCCAATACACCCAGGTAGCTTGCCAGGCTCTGCCATGGGGGCTCCATACTCTCGGTAGCTTGCCGGGCTCTCCGACAGGGGCGGAGGAATCGAACTCGGTTGGCCAAGTGAAAGGCAAAAGCCCAACGCTGTGCTATCGCTCCAGCCCACTAAAATTTATCCAAAATACATCATAGACAGAGGTTCAAAGTGAAAAACTAAAGGTATTAAAAGGAAAAATGCATGGCAATTTTTTATAAATTTTGATCTGGATTTAGAAAGTACATTATTTTAACTATAAACACCCACAGCAGTAGGAAAAACATATACAAATAGAACTTTATTACAATTACAACATTGTGATTAAAACACCATTAAGAAAATATAATGATAGTATATTTGCAAATCGTTTAGGAAATTTAAGATCCATGAAGAGATGTGTAGCTTAATTATCAAATCTAGTAAAATTTTTGACATGCCAAGAACAGTTCCTGTTAACACGGGGAGCTGTGCCCAGAGTAAAATTCTTGTCTCCCTCTTACTCAGTTCTGCCACTCAGTTCCTAAAACTGGCCCAGGCACTCTTCTTGAGATTGACTCTGTCTATTTGATGTGTTTCACTCCATTCATGGAATTGGCTCAGAATATTTTATATACCTCTTATTAAGGTTCTAGGATTATTTACATGTGTTCTGATCTCACAGATAGCAGAAATTTCCATCTAAACTACCTGGCAATTTAGGTGAAAATTTAATACAATTGAAAAATTGACAATAAAAGACACTCCCAAAATGATAATAATAAAGCCTCTCTCAACTCTCTCATTTTTTTCTGATTTCCCCTTTCACTTTTTTCTCGTGTCCTCCCCATCTACAAACATTACAAACACACACACACAAACACACACACAATGTCAGTTTTGCTGGCATGTTATTTCTTTAATTAACTTTAATTAGCTTTTTGCTCCTTGAAACTGCCTCGACCTAATAGTACATTCTTTTACCATTATTCTTCTTGGGCCCAGGATGGCCTGATTTCCTACACCTATTCTCTTTTAAAGTGAGTTAGGAAACTGTGCATCTTTTTTCTCATTTTAAAACTCTAAAATGGAAATGGTAAGAGTCTTAAAAATATTCATTAGAAAAATGCAAATCAAAGCCAAAATTAGACATACCCTCAAACATATAGAGGTGCTAAAATTAAAAATACAATCATATGAATTATTCACAAGGATAAACAGAAATCCAAGATCCTTGTGACTTTTTTGCATATTTCACTATAAAAACATAATAGGAAATTACAAATTGGATGAAGGGAAACCTCTTTGACAAAAGGTGTTGTAAAAACTAGCCAGTCACATGTAAACAGTGAATTCAGACCGTTTTCTCATACCATGCATACACGTCACATAAAATGAATCAAATATCTTGTTATAAAACATGAATCCATAAATTATACTGAGGAAAACATAGGCATAACCCTTCATGATATCTACCCTAAATTCATCATCTGTACAATTGAGACAATATCAAATTAAGAAGTTGTAGCATCACAAAAGAAATGATATCCAGAGTAAAAAGACACCCCTTAAACTTGGTGAAAATATTTATCCACTATTTATCTATTTTATAATATCCAAGATACATAAAAACACTTCTCATACTTAATAACAACTAAATAATCTCATAAAATATGAGAAAAGAGATACTTTCTCAAAGCAGATGTAAAGATGGTGAATGTGTATACAAAAAATATTTTTCAGTTATCATTAGAAAAATGAAAATAAAAACAATAAGATAGCACCATGCAGCACTAAGTTATTTAAAAAGAAAAAAATCAATGCCAGAGAGATAGTATAGGGGATATGACTCTTGACATGCATGTCCCCAACCCAGGATTGATGTTCTGCACCCATATGGCCACTTGATTGAATCCCAGGATGAACCCCAGAACAAAGAGTCAGAAGAAAGCCCGGAAAACAGTCTGGTGTGACATAAAAAACAGAAAGAAAGAGAGAAAGAAAGAAAGAAAGAAAGAAAGAAAGAAAGAAAGAAAGAAAGAAAGAAAGAAAGAAAGAAAGAAAGAAAGAAAGAAAGAAAGAAAGAAAGAAAGAAAGAAAGAAGAGAGAAGAGAGAGAGAGAGAGAGAGAGAGAGGAGGAGGAGGGAGGGAGAGGGGAGGGGAGGAGGGAGGGAGGGGAGGGAGAGGAGGGAGGGAGGGAGGGAGGGAGGGAGGGAGGAGGGAGGGAAGGAAGGAAGAGAGGAAGGAGAAGGAAGGAAGGAAGAAGGAAGGAAGAAGGAAGGAAGGAAGGAAGGAGGAAGAAGGAGAGGGAGGGAGGAAGGGAGGGAGGGAGGAAGGAAGTGGAGAACATGCACCATATGTAGTCCTGAACACCAGCAGAGTGCTTCTTAAGTACAGAACCATTAATAATTCCTTAGCACTGCTGGCCTCCAACAAAAAATAAACCAAAACAAAGGAAAAAAGCAAAAAACAATCAGCATTAATGTGGATATGGGGAAAATGGAAATTCCAGTCATTGCTGGTGGGAAAGTATACTGGTTGACACTTTGAAAAATATTCCGGACAACTCTAAAAGACTAAGAATTAAATTTCCTTATAATTTAGCAATCCCACTTCTTGACATTTACCCTATGACTACAAAAACTATTATTAAAAGACATTTTTGCTACTATGTTCATTATATTATTTTTCACAATAAAACTCTAGAAAATATTTCCAAGAACAGATGTCTATATAAATGAACACTGGAGGGACCAGAGATATCGTACAGCTGGCAGGACATTCGTCTTGCATATGGCAGACCCAGGTTCAATTCCCAGTATCTCATATGTCCCCCTGAACAGTGTCAGGAGTATTTCCTGAGTGTAGAGCTAGGTATAACTCCTGAGCATCACGGGTGTAACCCAAAGTGAAAAAAAAATGAAAAAATAAACTGGAAATAGATATAATGGGATACCATTCAGCTATAAGAAAAGACAAAGTCATGCAACTTGCTATAAAGATGGATCTGCAGAGAATCACAGACTGAGTGAAGACTTAGGGAGAGTAACAGATAAAGAGTAACCCTGCTAATATTATGGATATAAGGAATCATAGTAAGGGAATAACAAATGATCAAAAGCCACAGAATGTAAGGACTTATCTACAGAACTGACCTTAGTAAGGGCAGAGAAAGGGAGGAGTAGGGCAGTGGGAGGGAGGACGGAGGCTGAGAGATTGAAAGAGTGGTAGAAGGAAGCATGTAATCCCCTGGAGAGTGAGATGTTGGAACATTGTATGCATTAAACCTATTCTTATTACAGTATTGTAAATCTCAGTGGCTCAAATGAAATTATTTTCAAATGTTTTTCAGCTTTAGAAAACATCTTGGTATTTTTAATTAGCTCTAACATGGTTACCACATGACCCAGAAATTTTATCCTGGGTATTTTCTAAGAACAATAGTTTTTTTTTGGAAAAAACATAACCTTCAGCCCAATTTTCAATAAATTGATAGATAAAAGTTTCCTTTTTACAGAATGGGCTATATAATTTGGTAACCAGATAAACAGGACATCAGATCTATGCAACAATTTGAAGGAAGTGTGAAAATATTGCATGTGGAAAGCTAGGAGGCCACTAGTGAAGTAAGTTAGAGCAGACATTGTATCTCTGAGGAACAGATAGTTCAATGATATGAAGGCCTTCGGAATACAAGAGAACGTGAGGAAAGTAGAACACCTTTAAAATTCAGACATCCGGGAACAGGAGCGATAGCACAGCAGGTAGGGCATTTGCCTTGTACTCGTGGGACCCGGGTTCGATTCCCAAAGTCTCATATGGTCCCCTGAGCACCGCCAGGAGTCATTCCTGAGTGCAGAGCCAGGAGTAACCCTTGTGCATCACCAGGTGTGACCTCAAAAGCAAATAATAATGATAATAAAAGTATTAGTAATAATAATAAAATAAAACAAAATAAAATAAAGCTCAGAAATCCAGATCCTATGGACTCGCTGGGAGAAGAAGTTTCAAAGACGAAACAAAGCCACACTAAGGCTACCAAAGACCAGCTTTCCCACTTTGGAGCACTAACAACAAACAACAAACTGGTGGGGAGACAATTTAAGGAATCAGTACTCAGACTACCTTAACAGAGGAAAAGTTGGACAAATTTTCCCCTAAATCTAGGTTTGCTGCATTGCTGCTTGAAGTGTGTACTTTCTTTTGCTTCATGATGCACACTTTCCGACTTGGGCATTCTCCCTCAGCTTAACTTTAGATGTGTGCTTAGCGGTCTCCACTCCAGAGAAACCCACATACTCTCTGGAGAATGAAATACTTTCTCTCTTCTATATTTCCAAAAGAAGCATACCTTACTTTATTATTTTTCGAGTTACTGAAATTCTTTCCTGCAAAGTGGAGTTATGCTGGAGGAAAAAAAGGAAACTAAGATGAATTTTCAATTTTCAGCAAAGAAAAATTGGTCACTACAAATATCTTCTAAGACTTCACACATACCCTCATGCAGGGAGCAATTCCCTGCTGTAAAGACCCAACAGAAATCAGGAGAGTTTACTACTGTGAAGAGCTGCTGAGACACAAGCACTGTGCCTGGCAGGTGTTCAAAACACATGCGACCAGCCCAAACCCATCACAATGCTTCCCTAAGTGACTGAAGTGGGTAGAAAGCAAAGCAGCAGACTCCTGTGTTCTCTCTCCAGCTACAATTTCTCTTCTCCTGACTTGAAATACCTACAACAAAACTATTATGAAAATTAATAGAAATGAATCATAAAACACAATCATAAAACAATACCAATGTCTGACTCCTAAGATGTTTAGAAAGAGTAACCCCATTAACACAGTAAGTAGATCTATAATTTTAACTGAATAGGAGATAAATGAGGAGTGATTATAAGTACATAAAGTTTCATTTTATTTTGATAAAGCCACTAAAAACATATTCTGTTTAAAACAAAGATAAGAGCAGTAATTATTGTTTTACAACCTTAGAAAAACACTGAAACAACACTGAACAGCATGCAGCATGCATTCTTTTTTTTTTTTCTTATTAGGTCACAGGGGTTACTCCTGGCTCTGCACTGAACAGTACACTTTAAAAGGAATTGTATGGTATATAAATAGTTTGTTATATATAAAGTCAAAGCACCTAAAATACTTATCTTTATGTTGCTTTAATATATCAAACTGCACTATGAAATGGCATTTTATTATTTTCATATAAGTAGCACCTAGATGCAAGCAATGTCCTCACTATAACTACAGAATATAGTAAGGTAGTTCAGCTGCTATTAGGAAACTTTGAGGGTATATCATATGGTTGCAATATATTTTAATGTATATGGAACATGAATTATGTACCAATGTTTAATATATAATAGACATGCAAAATTTATTTTAAAGTATCAGACAGAAGAACTGAGGGCATGAGCAGTGGGAAGAAGAATGAATAATAAAAGGAGAGGCAAAATTTCACACATGCACACACACACACATGCTCACACACCTAGTACAGCAATAAGGAAGTCTGTGAAGATTGCAACAATACCTTCAAGGAAAGATCATCCTTAAGGAGCTACAAATACGTGGAAAACCTGAAGTTATCTTACAACAATGCTAGTAAAGTAGGATTTATCTTTTTCTATTTTCTTTAATTCTGATCACAGTCCAATTACTAAGGTCATCAGTTTGAAATACAGGGAATGGCTAAGAAGCAGGTGGAAGACAGACACATATGGCTTCAAAGTTGGGAAATAAATTCACTGGTTATATTTCCTCCCTCTATTTTCAAGTGACTTTTGTAAGCAAATTATATATATATATGTATATATATACACATATATAGTGATATGCTTTAAATGAAAACTATGCCCTCATTTTGGAGAGCCCATATTGAAATTAATTGTGATTTATACAAAATCTATGAAGTAGGCACCAAGGAGATAATCCCTTATTTACTAATTTCAAGTTGTCATAAAACTGATTAATGACTGAAGACAAAAAGCCATAAAACATCCAAAAATAAAAATGTGTTTGGAGAGGCTGGAGTAATAGTACAGTGAGTAGGGGGGAAGGAGCTTGCCCTGTATGTGCCTGACACGATTTAATCCCTGATGTTCCATAGTTCCCCCAAGCTCCACCAGAAGTGATCTATAAGTACAGAGCCAGGAGTAATATCTGAGCACATCCTGAAGTGCACCTAGAGACCCGCCCCCAAATAAAATAAAATAAATGTTTGGGGACAAAATTTCATAAATCAAAAATGTTTGCAATGAAAATACATTTTCCAAAAAAGATGCCATCTTTTTTTACATAGGAAATTGTCAGGGATCTTTGGAAATGTCTCACAGTTAGAAATGGAACCTTAATGGACTGCAACAGGTAAAGAAACCTCCCATTTGGATATCCATTCTCCATGACAATGCCTTAAAAATAACCATCAGTTCAAGATGAGGGAGCTTGGGGGAGGTGGGGTGTGGGAGGCCAAGACAATTATGTAACCAAGAACTAACAAGCAACTCTGGACTCCACTCAACCTGAGGGCATACATTTTCTCTACTCTGGGGTCTCTTTCTCTCTCCCTATCTCTCTCCCTCCATCCTTCTCCCCCTCTATCTCTTCCTCCTTCTCTGTCTCTGTCTCTCTGTCTCTGTCTCTGTCTGTCTGTCTGTCTGTCTGTCTGTCTATCTCTCTCTCTCTCTCTCTCTCTCTGTCTCTTTGCATTATCATAGCGGTATGTCTGTCTTCCTCAGAAATACTGCGTTAGGGAAAGAAATATTTTTCTGGGAGAAAGACAACCAGCAGTACAATCCATGTATAACTTGGAACTGACTTCTTTGACTTCTTCTCCAACAAAAAGTATAATCATCTGAGCCATGGTAGTACAGCTCCTGGAAATTCAAATATAAGGACCAGCACCCACTGTGAAGCTCTAAGAAGCTCAGGTGCACCTGATGGCTTCCTTTGTGGAGTGGAAACCCTTTACTGGTAACACCTAACAGGAGCTTTATCAGTCCTTTATCTGTCCTCACCTCTTAGGAAACACTTCTACCACCAGCTCATTGCTGAAAGTCTCCAAACTTACATGTATCTTTTTTGGTTATTCTCATTAAGTTACCTTGTTTTCAATCAAGTGAAGAAGAATGTGAGGCTTAAGCTTAAACCTATTGAGAAATATGTTGGATTCAGTCAAAATTATGAGCTGATACTCTTACTTGTGACTATTGTCTTCTCACTGATGTCCACTTCAAATTAAGTGCTCTTGTTTATCTGCATCTTGAAACAATGCGTATACTTACACAGAGCAGGCAGTGACCCAGTGCTCAGAAAACATGCCCAGAATAAAGGTCTCAGAGTTCTGGTTTTGATTACCTCTGTACTCACCTAGTGATTCTAGCTTAACACTCGATTGAAGGCTATCACCTGACAGGACATTCTAGATTTCAACCAGATATTTACAATAATGTTGTTCTTTACAGATTGTGCAGGTGATGACATCCCTTCCAATCATTTTGAGATTATAATCAGAGAGATTATATATAACTTTCATCTGGATCTGGTGTAAAGCTAGTGATAGCTGGGAATATTAAGAAACTTACCACAAATCGGGTTAATCCTTTGATCTACATCCCAGAAGAAAAACGGGTTGAGGGATTGGCGGTGCTGTGAAGTCACTAGAATTTTACTGCTGTGGTGGCAATAATGATTTATTCTAATACGCAGGAATTAGTGCTACCCATCTTCTATTGGCTGAAACAACTAGGGATATTTCATTTCAACAGCATTTATAAAGAGTGAAGAAAAATTCCCTCTAGAAAGTGTCCCCTAAAGAGACTGTATCTTGGACGTTATTAACCTCTATAAATAGAAAGAATTAGTTCTCACAGGAAAACACCATTTAAGCACTAATTGCTTCTTTTAAAATAATGATTTTTCTATCTTTTGTGATTAATGTCATATAGAGAATCTCAGAGAAACTTTCCAATAAATGATAACTATATCTTCATATAACTGCTTCTTCCACTAGATTTTATTCTCAAACTTGTAGATGTTTTCCTCCAAAAACAAGGATTTTGAAAACTTAAATTTCACTTAGTGTCTTCAGTGACTCTGGCTTTTAATGCTAGATACATATAAAAATTTATTATGTAAACTTTTTTGTTAAAATAAAAATTTCTGTACCTAATCCATAATTTTAGTTGATTTTATTACTGTGGGTTTGCTATTTCATGTTATTTTATGTATATAATTTCTTGTGCATATTGAAGTAGAAAAATAAATTTTGGGGTGAGGGTTACAATGAATTCTTGATAAGTAATAAAATCACGATGCAATTCAAAAGAGTTATTGTCATTAGTCCCTAAGGTACTCTAAAGATTGAAGGCCAGTCTCGCTTGTGAACACAGGATTGAAACTGATTAGACTGTAAGTGACATCAGCACCAGTCCAGAGAATGCTAGACTCCCTCTGAGAGAAGTACCACAGCAATGGAATGCTGTAATAGTTATATCAACAAAAGTCAAAGCTTTTTCCTTTGTCACTCTAACAATACAACCTTAGCTATACTGAAACTCTTATCGTTGAAATTATACGAAGCCTTTGTTTTAAATCTATTTTTAGCTAACAACAACCTTATAAATTCTGTTTTAGTAAAGACGAGTATTTCAAAGCTGTGGCTGCTCTCATTGAAATTTGCCTCCTGAAACTCTGATTCTATTTTATTATTACTCATATGCAATATAAATCATTGTATATATCAAATATGAGTAAGATTATCTAGTACCTATGTTTCTTGTTCTGACCTACTTTCCATAATACAAAATTCTCCACATCCATATAGGTTGTTCTGGAAAAAAATAGGCAAGTCGCCTTTTTATGTCTGAGTAGTATCTTTCAATCTCTCTATACCACAACTTCTTTATTCACCTTTTATTGGATAGTTAAACTTTTCCAGATGATAGTTGTAAAAAATGGTGTAATGAACAGAAATGCAATTATCCTCTCAAATTAGTTTGTTTTTATGTTTTCTGAATAAGAAAACCCTATATTGAAGTGGAATTTCTGGGTTATATGGCATTTATATTTCCTTGATGCTAAACTTTATTTTTTTAGGTTTCAGTTCCTTCTTAATTCAGTGTTAGAAGAATGGAGATTATAAATGTCCACATCACTGTATCTCTGTCATCACTGTCATCCTTTTGCTCATCAATTTGCTCGAGCAGGCACCAGTAACATCTCCATTGTGAGACTTGTTACTATTTTTAGCATATTGAATATGCCACGGAAAGCTTGCCAGACTCTGCTATTCGGGCGAGATACTCTTGGTAACTTGCCAGGCTCTCCAAGATGGGGGGAGGAATCGAACCCAGGTCATCTGCATGCAAGGCAAATGCCCTACAGGCTGTGCTATCGCTCCAGCCCAAATGTCCATATATTTCTTTAACATATTTTTAAAAAGTAATCACCTTGAATTAAAAAGTAAGAGTGATTCATGATTGAGTTTTAGTTATACAATGTTCCAATGTTACTTCTAGTCCATCTATTCTTTTTTTTTGGGGGGGGTCACACCCTGCAATGAACATGGCTTACTCCTGGCTCTGCACTCAGGAATTATTCCTGGAGATGCTCGGGGGACCATATAAGATGCTGGGAATCGAACTCAGGTCGTCCTCGTGCAATGCAAGTGCCCTAACTGCTGTGCTATCACTCCAGCCCCCTTAATCTCATTTTACTTTAATTCAACCATCAGTTTCAATTTAGGCATTCTTTAAAATTGTTTTTATTTTGGTATTTCTGTGTTCCACGTTATATTTCTTATCATTCACAATTATAGATATAGTTCGTGTTAATCTTCAATCTGCTTTCTAAATCAGGTGTATTACCAATAAAAGGAGACCAGATCTATGTTCTTTCTCTCTGAGCACCCATTCTCTTGGTGAGTGCTCCAAGAAGTACTCACAAAACCCAAGGATTCTGCTGGTGGTTCTTCACCAACTGAACTGGCAGTTAAATGCAAGGGCCTAAGGATGCAATACTACTCAGGCTTCATGGATACAGGGATTATCTGAATCACCCCGAAGTCCCCTGAAGCCTCCAAGTTCACACAAGACAGTGCTTAGGGAACCACACAGGGGACCATGCAATGCCAGGAATTGAGCCAACATCAAGCATATGCTAAGTATGTGCCCTAAACAGCTGTACTCCCTACCTGCTGCCACAAATTTCATATTTTACTTCACTTTCCTAGCTAATAAAAGTATATAAAATAAAAGGCTAAAATGTTTTTTCTCAGGTCAGAGAGATAGTACAGTGGGTAAGTTACTTGCTTTACACATGGGTCACCGGGGTTTGATTCCTGGTATCACAGACGGTCCCCCAAGTATTATCAGGATTGAAACCTGAGAACTTCTTGGTGTTGCTCCAAAACAAACAAAAACAGGTTTATCCTCAAAGTTTATGACAATCAGAAGTTAGTTTGTCTAACTCCTGAATGCCAGAAATATTTATACACTATCATTATTTTAAAAATCTATGTATTAACAGCATATTTACATGCAAATTCAAACAAATGCTATTATTTTGGAGTTGTGTGAGTTGATGACATTATTATCAAGGGCATTTCAAAAATGAAACTATTGACAATATCTCCATTTTTAATATTAGAGGCATTTGTAAAAGAAAAAACATGCAAATTTCTCATCTGTGTATGTTTAGCTCTGGCAAGTACTCTATAAATTTTTTTCCAATATGTATTGTACTCCAACTCCTAAATTCAAGTCAATGTAACCACGTGTCTAAGGAGCTGTTTACGATTCAAAATAACTCCAGTTCACTCGGTTGCTAGACAAGGGAAAGAAAATCTTTTAAAAACATCTCTTATGTTTTCTCCACACAGTACAAGTTTAAAATTAGTTATGTTTTTAGAATTTTTATTATTGGGTAATACTGGCATTTGTCAATAACTGAAGTACAACAGTTTCTCTTTAGCAAATTTGCATTTATCTTTTTAATTTCTAAATGATATTAATTACCTTCAAATTCATCAATTATTTCTAATGTCTAAACATGTGTTAATTTTTCTAATTCTTAAAATATAATAATTGTAATCAATAATGGAAGCATCTATTACCTTCTGTCCCATACTGCAGCATCATTCACAATAACAAAGAAGTAAAATTACTAAAGACTGGAAAAGATGAATTAATAAAGAAAATGTGTATAGCAGTGTAATGTATTCATCATCAGCCCTGAAAAAGGACATCCTGCCATTTTTGACAACATAGATGGTCATGATGTTAAGTGAAATAAGTCAAAGAGAAACACAAAAACTACAATATATCACTTAAAATTAAAACATGAAAAAAGAAACCTGAAATCTTACATACAAACGCTATTATAGAAGCTACCAAGTCCTGAGTAGTAGAGAAAATGAAATAATTAGTCAAATTTCATAAAAATATGT
Source organism: Sorex araneus (assembly GCF_027595985.1). NCBI lineage: Eukaryota > Metazoa > Chordata > Mammalia > Eulipotyphla > Soricidae > Sorex > Sorex araneus. The sequence continues at coordinate 104,200,665 of NC_073307.1, read as the reverse complement.
TTTAATAATGCATTCAAATATGTCAACACATTGTAAAAACTCTAATATATAATGCACAGTTTCGCGATTATAACTAGCAATTATATATTATATTAAAATTTCTTAAGAAAAAGCATAAATATTGTCAGTTCAAGGAATGTATGATTATGTGACATGATAGAGATGTTAGCTAAAAACTACAGTGATAATAATATTTGTGCAATATCACTGTCACTATATCACTGTCATCCTGTTGCTCATCGATTTGCTCGAGCAGGCACCAATAATGTCTCCATTGTGAGACTTGTTGTTACTGTTTTTGGCATATCGAATACGCCATAGGTAGCTTGCCAGGCAGGCTCTGCCGTTCAGGCAAGATACTTTCCGTAACTTGCTGGGCTCTCTGAGAGGGACGGAGAAATCAAAACCAGGTCGACCAAGTATGTGCAAGGAAGAAGCCCTACCCACTGTGCTATCGCTCCAGCAATATATAATCAAAATATATTCAATCAACATATTTTATACACTAAACACATATGTGTTATAGACCAGTTACCTGTCAATAAATATGGAAGATCAATAAAAATAATAACTTTTTTAAAATAACAAGATTTTCATTCTGGAACTCCTGAAGAGCTATTTTAAATTAATATAATTTAATATATCTTAACAGGGCCTATATATATATATATATATATATACACACATATATATATTAACTAGACACCTCACAGAAGAGAATAAAATACTTTTTATTTTTCTTTTTTTTTTTTGCTGTGGGCAGAAGCACCACCCAGTATTACTCAGATCTTACTCTTGGCTCTCCATTCAAGGATCTTTCCTGGCAAGCTTACAGAACCATATGGGATACCAGGGATCAAACCTGGGTTGAGGGGGCCGGAGCGATAGCACAGCGGGTAGGGCATTTGCCTTGCACGCAGCCGACCTGGGTTCGATCCCCGGCATCCCATATGGTCCCCCAAGCACTGCCAGGAGCAATTCCTGAGTGCAAAGCCAGGAGTAACCCCTGAGCATCACTGGGTGTGACCCAAAAAGAAAAAAAAAAAAACCTGGGTTGACTGCATACAAGGCAAACTCCCTACTCACTGTACTATTGTTTCAGCCCCAAGAATGAAACAAATTTGAATAAACATTTAGCCTAAATGAGAAATCAATGTGCCATATGAAATCTACCTTTTGTATGTTTATGATGATTTACCACCTTCAGGCAATATTTAAAGTAGAGGCCTTTTTTTTTTTTTTTGGCTCTGGCTGTAACAAAATTTATTACCTCGGGGCTGGAGGATAGCACAGCGGGTAGGGCGTTTGCCTTGCATGCGGCTGACCCGGGTTCAAATCCCAGCATCCCATATGGTCCCCTGAGCACCACCAGGAGTAATTCCTGAGTGCAGAGCCAGGAGTAACCCCTGTGCATCGCCAGGTGTGACCCAAAAAAAAAGCAAAAAAAAAAAAAAAAAAAAATTTATTACCTCCATCTGGCACCATAGTGATGACCAAATTTCTAAAAATACATAATTGGTGTATTTAAATCAAAAGTAAAAATTTTCATTTTTTGAGGTATTTTGTTGCCAATGGATTAGCTAAAAATACAGTGATAACACAATGAAATAAATGAATGTGATAAGTTATATTAACATAATTATTATATAATAAATCATAATCTATAAACATCCATTAGTTTGCGTTCCCTACACAATTTTGTCATTCATTTACTCTATTTCCTGTCGACCTCAATCTACTAGCATCTTGGAAATTTTATTGATTCCAGAGACTTTGGCAAAAGGACACAAATTATTGATTTTTAAAAATCTATAGTCGATATCATTGTGGAATGTACATTCCACCTCCACTGAATGTGCAAAAATTTAGTTTTATTTATATGTTGTTTATCTTTTGCTCTTGTTCTTGGCTACACCTAGTAGTACTAGGAGACACATCCCAAGATACTCAGGCGACCATTCATGGCTGCGACTCCCAAATATATAGCATTTGATCCAGCCCTTTGAACTATCCACAGATCCTTTGTCTGCTTCTATACAGTGTGCTTAGTCAGAGATGGACCTAATAGCTATAATTACATTGGAAATAGTCAAAAATAAAATATAGGATGCCACTGCTCATTTTTCATAATTGAAAATGGTTCAGTAGAAAGTGTATTAACTTCATAAGCATTTTACAGGACATTAGATGAAACCACAGAAGTAATATTAAGCATGGTGTAAATACCTACAACTTCATCCATCGAATTTTGATGTAATTATGTTAAACACTACCAAAGAAAAAATGTGACATTGAAAATGGGTTGGGAAACCTGCAGTACTAAATGTACATTAGGCCTAATGTTCTCAGTAGAATTATAGCTATTGACTAATAACTTTAATAATTGTATTTACTAATAAAACCCTTAAAGTAACAGATAATCTTTTAATGTTATTTCCATTTGTTTAAATCAGTTTTGGAAGAATTTATGATATAAATAATGCTGGCTTTGGCACATAAGTTAACAAATCACCCAAGCTGCTTGTGCACTGGGAAGAAAACAAAAGAATGACCAATAAGTTAAGATACTTAAACATTAAAGCTAAAGATCGCCTTTCTCCTTAAACTTCAGAATTGACTTTAAAACATACAAGAATGCTTAATTGGGGTCTAAAAAGAAGTATGACAGGTTGGATGTTTGCTTTGCCTGTAGCCAACCCTGGGTTCCATCCACCCCTATGGTTCCCTGAGCCCCACTAAGAGAGATCCCAGGGCACAGAGCCAGGACTAAACCTTGAGTACAGTCTGGTGTGACCTCCAAACCAAAACAAACCCCTCAATTTTACCAGTATCTGTGTAAAATCAAAGGGGGGGTCCCTTTTCTTAAATATAACAAGATAATATCTACGATAAATGAAGTAATTTGTCTTAGGTTACATAGTTACATAGGTGTAAAATATAAGAGGTAAGTCTAGGACCAATTTATATGCTCTCTGAATCAAAAGTCTTTCCTGCAATAATGTTCTTATTTTTCTATTTTTAGAAAATAAGGTCTATAACTAGACATCAATATTGCAACATAATACATACTTGATTTTCCCCTTGATACTTGCTCCTTTTTTGTTTTTTTTTTTCCTCAGTGCTCAGGGACTGAGCTTCCAAACTTTCACAGCCTCTTGTGGACTCTGTTCTCAACTAATGGCTTTCAGAGCTCTTCAGGGACTGTTCAGTCCCAGTGGAGGCCCGTAAGGGATAGGCTACTGGGATCTTCAAAAAGACCCAGTATTTCAGTCAGAAAATATTCTTGGGGCTGAGCTAGCCTCCATTCTGAGTTCTCACAGGAAGTATGCTGTCCAAGCGCTTTTCTCTCTAGCTTCTGGTACCCAGGTATGTATTATAAGAAGAATCTCAAAAACTGCAAGGAACACAGATATAATTAGTTCAAGTACTCATTTCTCACTCTTAGATGCTTGCTAAAGTTCCACATTAAAACAAAGAACTTTTAAGGAGAAAACAGATTTAGGAATAAGAGAACTTCATTATAGTTATAACTCTGCAAATGTGTGTAATGCTGTAATAGTCGTGTCAGCCATTCAGTCAAATATTGTCTTCTAATTGTTTCTGTATTAGTTACTTCATTTTTTAACTTAAAATTTCAATGTCTACTTCCATAACCTTAAAATCATGACTATTAAATAGTAAAATGGACTTGATAGTGTTTTGCAACAATAAAACTTAATTTTTGGTCACAAGTGTTCTTAGAATAACTTTTCAGGCAGTGATCAACATAAATGATGATAATTGTCACCATATCTGCATACAAATATATAAGGGACATGACTTATAGGTAGTCACAGCATCACTGAAATCACTTGTTTATTTTTTTTATTATTGCTGTAAACCCTGGTTATAGCCCATTATCCTAATAAATTGGAGCTGAAGATGGGATTGATGGTATGCAGTCTAAAGAGTCCAGCTAAAATGTTTTAGATATAATATCACAATTTGAGCATATCTAGAAAGAAAATATACAGCATCTATGCTAAAAAACATCCCATTCACTCATTCAGCAAACTCTTCCAAGTTCCTAATTTGTGCCAGAATTACAAGTCTCTGTCAATACATTAATTCCATTTATCTAGCAGCAGTTTTTTATAGTGATTTTCTTCCTCATACCTGTCACATTTACCCTCTTACCCATACCCAAAATATAAGAAATTTATTTGTAAGGGTGTAATAAAAAAGGGATATGGCATAGATATAAATTATCTAATAGAATGATCTTTTCCTATGTGAACATAAAGGAGCAGGATGGAAGATTACTAAATTGTTATTTTATTTTTAAAATCTCTCTGAAATAGATCAGAATGAGGTGAATGGAAACCAGCTTCCTGCAAGTTGGCTGGCTTGGACCATAACCATAGTTCAGTGGCCAGTCTTCACTTTGCATGCGCCTGACCTGGGTCCTATCTCTAGCACTGCCTATGGTCCCCTGAACACTTTTAGGAATAATCCCTGAGTGCAGAGCCAGGAGTAAGCACTGAACACTACTGAGTGTGGCTCACAAGAACAACAACAAAATTAGAGTTGAACAGATATCTCCACTTAATTGATGGAAAAACTTCTTCCAAAATTTCATGACCTTTCTTAATTATTTTTCTCAATTTCAGAGAAATATTGAATTGTTGTCCTTATTTTTCACAGCTGATACCAATGTAATGATATTTCTCAGGTCATTTTTTCTTAACTTGTCACCTGAATTTTTCTTCTTTCCTAGCTGACCCTCTTTACAGTTATTAATATTTCTCATTTGAATTCATATAATAAGAAAATCTTATTATCATACTAATCATGCATTTTTTCACTTTAAGAAAATAAATTAAAGAGAGAATGAAATTTCAGAATGTACTTTTCTTCTTTCTTCATTCTTCAGACTATTAATATTCTTCTACCATAATGAGGAAAAAAGCTATTAATATTCTTCTACCATAATGAGGAAAAAAGCTGAAAAATACCATCAAATTCTCTTCTGTCTTCCTTAAAATATGCAGATATTTAAGATTTATCTTGGAGGAAAATTACCAAAAAACCCCACTGATTTTACTTATTCTTATAGTGTATATTTAAGATCATATCTTTTTCTAATACATTGAAATATTTTCTAAAAAATGCATGTGACCTTGCCACTATAAGTACAATGCCTGCTTTAAACCCATACCCTAACTCTGAGATTTTTGAGTCAATAATGATAACTTTACATGGGTTATATTATATTTTGTTATTTATGTTCTGTTTCTCTCATTTTCTTTATCTAGCTATAATGTTATACACTCAAATCCTCAATTAAATCAAAGATAATTAGACACAATATCCTTGAAACAACATTCGTAGTAATTTTTTTAAGTTCACTTTTAGTGTATCTCAAACAGAACTCTAGATACAGTCTTTCCAACTTTTTCCTCCAAATTAATTGCTATCCATCTATGTTATGCACATTATAGGAATAGCTATACATGAGCATGCCACAGTAGAAAAAAAAATCCACAATTACATAAAGAAGGGAAATAGAGCAGTATACAAGTATAATTTTACGTAATTCCATGTTGATGCTTCATATCCTTTAATTTTCACTTGAAATAACCCTTTTAAAGTTTCTTCTATATTAGGGCAAAAAACTCCATCATATTTTATCATAAAAAAGAAATAGAAATATTTTTTAGGGGCTGGAGTGATAGCACAGTGGGTAGGGTGCTTGCCTTGCATGCGGCTGACCCAGGGTTCGATTCCCAGCATCCCATATGGTCCCCCAGCACCACCAGGAGTAATTCCTGAGTTCAGAGCCAGGAATAACCCCTGTGCTTCACTGGCTGTGACCTGAAAAGCTATATACATATATGTATATATATATGTATACTTTATAAAATTTGTCTGACTCCCCAATGTACTGGTGGTTATAAAAATGCTATAAAAAATAATATATGCTCTGCTATATACTGTCATGGCCTAAATGCTATTATTAATCTTATTTGTCCTCTTACCTGACCCAGGTTACCACCTCTCTTTGTCAATGCTTTAATTTTTTTCATTAAGTATAGCCTATTTTGTTGAATTGTAAGGATTGAATAATATAAATATAAATAAGGCACTTAGGAAGATAATGGACATTTATTAATAGATGTAAGGTGTTTTACCTTTTAACACATGCAATTGACACCATAGTAGTCACACTGTACTAGAGTATTATACACAAAATCCCTACTATGGATTAAAATAAATGAAAATACATAACAATTTTAAAGACATAAGTAAAAAAGTATCCATTTTAGATATTACAAGGATGGGCCTATATTAGTGCCATTGATCTTAGTAGACATAGAGGCAAAATTTAGTCTTAGAGTCTTAGGATTTATTTTCTAATAATAGCTAAATTTTAAAGCTACCCTTAGCCATTTCAAGTTTTTCTTTGTTATTTGCTTATGATATTTGATGTGCCCTTTTTCAACGTTTCCATATTTAGCCCCATATTTTACCTTTAGAACTCTCCTTCTACCTTTTGGAACCAAGCCCTAGATAACAGTTTCCTAGGATTTGATTCCTGAAGTCACTGAAAACTATTTTCTTAGATATTAATTACTCCAAACTTCAGATTTGTTTCTCTGTCATCACCCTCCTTGGCTTTATGTAGACTCAATAAAAGTATCATTCTGAAAGAACTTGACGTTTATACACTATTTCCTCTG